>NC_142499.1:14548518-14702170 GCF_965113065.1 Corylus avellana
TACGGTACGACCCGTCTTCTCTAGGTTTAAATTATCAAATTCTTTAACAGGATACATACAATCAATGAATAAGTGTAACCCATCTTACTTTGGCACGGACCGTCTACCTAAATTACACTAAATTAGGGTGTAGTACAATCAGTCTTCCCTAGGCATAGCCTATCAAATCTTATTGATCATATGTCAATTAAACCCATTGCATAACCATCATCCTCATAATCACAGAAAACAAGAATGATTTGAGATCAACAAAAGTAAAATACTTTCTAAGACAGGAGAAGAATTTCACAAATATTGATTTTTGAATTTAAGAACAATTGCATTTAATAGTTAAGAATAGAATAAAAAAGGTAGCAATTCTCATAGTTATACAATCAACATGCATAAACTGAAAATCTAGAAATTAAATACAATCAAACCATTGTTCTTGGATAGGGTTACATCAACACCCCATAAGTGTTTCAGCCGCTCATGATCTTTTAAGCTCCAAAGACAAATTTATGAATTTTTAGCTCTAGGAAGCAGTGTGTCCTGTTTACAAGTGAAGAGGCATATTTATAGGGACTAGGAAAACCCAAGAAGCCATAGAAACCCTAGAAAATTGTAGGTCAGTCTCCCAGTCCAAGTGGGAGATTGAAAACCTAATTCCAAGCTGTCAAAACACGTGTACGCGCATTCTGGGGCCGTGTACTGTACCCCCGTGTGCGCTCGAGCTTAGGAAGGTGTGCTTGAGCGCAGGTACGCTCGATCTTAGATTGCATGAGCTCGAGTGCATGCACGCTCGATCCCAAGTGCAGCTACACTCGATCGTGGTACCTGAATGTGTCCAGTTTTGCCTTTTAAGCCCAATTTTCAATGGTTTGCCAATCAAAACCTGAAATGCAAAAACAAAACAAAAATCAAACAAATAACAATGCTAAGGAATTAACATATGCAAGTTAAGGGGCATGAATGTGCAACATTCGGCGCTTATCAATAACATTAATATATAAAATAGAGGTTTTTTTTTTTTTTTTTTGACATGTCCACACAAGGGGAGGAGAAAATGGGGGGGGGGATTCGATCTAGTGACCTCCACTTCATGCATGAGGCATGGTCTCTATCCGATTGAGCTACCCCTTGGGGACAATGAATGAGAAATTTTTATTGGCATATTTCTCTTATCGGCAGACTGAATTTTTGTACTTGCAGTCACTTCACTTTAGATTTTTCAATTTGGTAAGCAGTATGCATGGCCAGAATCTTTTGGATGCCTTTTTTGTATTCTTTTGCCAAGAAATTTTTATTGTTTCTTTTCATTAGGATCATTTTTATATCTTTTGAGTATAGCCTCATCTTTTCAAATTGCTTTTTTAAAAAAATAAATAAATAAAATAAAAAAATAAAACATTATTAGGGTTGAATCGACCCTAACAATGTTTTATTTTTTATTTTTTTATCTTGTTAGACACATTAGCATCCACTTTCGAGTGGACGCTGATGGCTGCACATCAGCATCCAAATGAAAGTGGACACTGATAGTAGAGCACTAGCATCCACTCTAGCTTCTGTTCTAGCTCAATATAGCGGCCAAAATACAAGAGTTTTAGCGTCGACATATTGAAGGTCATCATTAGCGTCCACTTCCGAGTCGACGCTGATGATCAACAGCGTCCACTTTGGAACTTCTAGCGTCCAAAAGTTGTCACCCCTAATGATTAGATTCTCTTGTAGTGTCTTTTGTAAATCTAATATTAATAAAAATAAGGGTTAACTACTAAATTAGTCCCTGGGGTTTCATTACTTTATTTTTTTCCCTCTAGGGTTTCATTTTTATCACAGGAGGTCCTTGTGATTTTAATAATAGACCAAGTCAGTCTTCCGTCAGTTGACTTAACGGAATTTCACGTGGACCAATCAAACGTTAACATGTGGCACCTACTTAATAGATATTTTTTTAAATTAAAAAAACAATGTATTTTCGAAAACAAAAAACAACAAAAATTGGGGGTGGCCGAGCCACCCCTTTGGCCATTTGGGGGTGGCTCGGCCACACCCATCAGGCCAGATGGGGCTGGCCCCATTGGGGGTGGTTTCGGTCACCCCCAAAGCTCCATGGGGGTGGCCGAGCCACCCCCTGGTGCCCAAAGGGGTGGCCGAAACCACCCCCAGTGGGTACCGGGGGTGGCTCGGCCACCCCCTTGGAGCCAAGGGGGTGGCCGAAACCAGCCCCAACCACCATTGGGGGTGGTTTCGGCCACCCCCTAGGCTCCATGGGGGTGGCCAAGCCACCCCTAGTACCCACTAGGGGTGGTTTCGGCCACCCCTTTAGGCACCAGGGGGTGGCTTGGCCACCCCCCCCCCCCCCCCATTTTTTTTTTGGTTTTTTTTTTTTTTTCAAAAATGCATTTTTTTTTTAATTTTTTTTTAAAAAAAAGTAGGTGCTACATGTTAACGTTTGATTGGTCCACGTGAAATTCCGTTAAGTCAACTGACGGAGGACTAACTTGGTCTATTATCAAAACCATAGGGACCTCTTGTGATAAAAATGAAACCCTAGGGGGGAAAAAATAAAGCAATGAAACCCCAGAGATTAATTTAGTATTTAAATTATATGACTTTCTATTTTGGGTGACATAGCTGTGTCTCCATCTCTCAAAGTACAAATATTTTAATATTTATTTCAAAATTTTAACTTTGATTCCTTTTGTGATATTCCTATAATATTATCTTGAGATACAAAGGAATTGATTTTTGAATTATTGTCAATGTTGGCTCATAGATTGGCCACACAAGTCCCAACATGCCTTTAGGCCCAGTCCAAAGTACAAGCCCACATAGACCAGGGCCAGGCCGAGACTTAATCGGCCCAGCCCGATGCATGGTCACCCCACTAAGGGTATAATAGTCCTTTACTGAGGATACAACAGTCTTTCCACATGTGAAGGAAACCCACGTTCACTACTCAAACGTGGGATTCACTTAGCGCCCATACACAGCTGTCAGTGCCTAATCAAGACGTGTGTACTCGAGGATTACTCGGGCACCCACGTCAGTCACAAACATGGCCAAGCCACCCATTTACTCCACGATCTCATGATTGTGGCCCACAACCCATGATCCACTTTGCCATGTGCCAAATACTACCTAAATTAATAGATAATATTTAGTACGTTTTAACTCGCAAGTGCACAAGATCAAAACAATAGTATAGTATACGAGATCATTCCCACGAGGATTGGTAAATTATATTTAGAAGTAATTTCCTATTTAATTAAGAGATAAACTCAATTGTCACAATTGAGTTAAAATAAAGAAATAAAATAAAAGATAAACAAAACTAAAAAGGATTAGGGTTTTGATATCCACCTCTAATCAGACTAATTAAGATAACAATATGCCAATGCGCCAATTATATCGGTATAATTAATGTTTGCCAACCTAAGGGCATAGGTGTCTACTCCTTCAGCTATTGATTTTTCTAAGCAACAAATTAGGCATGGGTGTCTACTCTAATTCTTTTCTTTCTTAAAGGATTTAGAATGGGTGTCTACTAAGTTGTTCTTTAAAAAAGCATAAATCTGTGGAAATTGACAAACACACGAGGCCTACGGCATGGGTGTCTACTCCCGGTTCCCCATGTTGATTATCCCAAGAATCCAGTGTGAATATCTTTTGTTACTCTTATTAAACCCAGGACTCGATCATCCAAATTGATTTAACTAACTAGTCCATACCACATGCATATGTTGGTCAGACAGACACATATTAGGAATACATGATAACAGGTATTAATCAAGTTAAAAACACTAAAATATAATTGTAGCAAAGGAGCCAATATTGCAATCATAAAAAGACATGATTAAGGCTTCAATCTAGCCCTAATAAAAAATACAAACTACATAACAAAAATAAAAGGGTGGAAGAGAAGAAAAACCCAAACTCCTCTTGATGTAGCCTTCAGTTCATTTCCAGAGCTTGTGCCTCTTTTCTCCACACTATGCCTAGAACCTAAGAAGTTTATTTATAGGCTTTAGAAGTCCTTGTTACACAAGTAAACCTAGAAAATTCAGAGTTTTAAGTCCAAGTCCAATTAGGATAAAGAAAACCTAAGTCCAAATCGGAATAGGATTCGCCCAGAATTGCGGTCTTGACTTGCAGCGTGATTTTGGCCTTGCGGCGCTCCGAATTGGGAAAATTATATTTCACAATAATTTGTAGCCCTTTGAGTTTTCTTTCTAATGCCGCTTGAATCACCTCAATCGAATATCTGAGCTGAACGTTATGGTCAAAATACCGAGACATGTTCATAATCCAATTTTTCATCCAATCCGATTTGACTTCAATGTGAGAAATTCCGAATTGATCCTTTCCTCTATTTGATTAAACTTAACCATGATTGGCTAAGCTCAACCATATCTTCTAGGTCTTCCCAATTTGCCCTTTACGCTTGTAATTCTTCCAAAAACGCTTTCTTTTCTTCCAAAAGCCTAAAAAACAAAGAAAATACAAAAAGGAAGTAAAATGGCCTAATTAACCAAAACCAAAGGATTAAAACATACAAGTTAAGGGCTGAAAATATGAATATTTTAGCACTTATCACACCCCCAAACTTACATATTGTTAGTTCCTTAGCAATACAAAACAAAAAACAGGAATGAAAAAACAGAAAACAAAAGATAAATCCATATTTCGTGGGATGTACGATTGCATTTAGCATATGCAACAAGCCTTTTAAACCCCTAGGAATTCCCTAGTGGACGAGTGAAGTCTCGTGAGGGTTTTCCAGAAATGTTACCCACAAACATCATGCAAGAGTTTATGCTATCCGAAAATTAAGGTATCACTCAAAATCATGATTCTCATTCATTAGCAAGCTTAAAAAGATAAACTCCATCTTCACAATGAATTGGAATTTTAAAATTTAATTACTTACAAAACATGCTAAGACATCACAAGTTTGAAAATAGGGTAAAGTGAACTAGCACATAAATATGAAGCTTCCAATTGTTTCTAATGTGCGATGTCTCGATATCTCTAAGTTCACTGAAATCCCTATTAGAATGAACAACAATTGCATATATTTTTTTTTTTTTTAGGTTGTCCAATGCTTGATTCCCTTAAGCTTTCTAATTGACCCATGTAACGAGTGTTAAGTCAATGACTCCCAATCCAGATGGTTTTAGGGCATTAAGTGTAGAGACACCCCTAGGACTTACTAACCCGAGTCAAAATGGCTACGAAACCAAACTAACCATGACATTAACCAAATCAAAATTCTTCACCTTTTGACGTGAACACTCAATGCTTTGAGACAAGAGGTCCAGTTACTCAGTGAAAAGCTTATCAATGATCATTTTTTTTTTCTTTTTCTCTCTTTTTTTTTTTTTTTTTTTTCACATATATATATGCCAAGGTATCCATCTAATAAATCATCCAGTTTCACTTAAGACATAGAAACACACACATTAAACTTTCATGTCATACCCCACAAATTGTGTGCTAATGTGCTTGTGTAAGATCAGATCAAACATGTGAATTCTCAACTGTCCTAAGCAAATAACCAAACTGAAAAACTCAATTATTAGATCATGTGTTCAAAATTTTAAGCTCACCAAGGAAATCTAATCATATTTTTTTAAGATCAACCAAAATTTTAAGACAAACATGAACATGCATATAATTTGTTTTTGTTTTTGTTTTTTTTCTTATATAAAAACAAACAACAAAACAAATAACATGAAATTGGGACAATGTGTGTGCGAACATGTGTGTCCATACCCCCAAACTTAAATGACACATTGTCCCTAATGTGTCTAAGTAAAGGAAGGAATGTACCCGGGAGATGGTGGACATAGTCTTGGAAAGCATGGCTCATAGCACACCCCCAAACTTGAATTGAAGTACACTTGTCCCTGCAAAATAGAAAACACACAAACACGTAAAAAGGAACAAAACGAAAATGAAATAAAAATTGAACAAAACAAAATAAACAATAACTATGGGATGCTGCCAAGTGCGCTCGATCGCACATGTTGTGCGTTCGATCGCACTAATAGAGTGCAGTATCCTTACAAATGGAGACCTGTGCTCGATCCCATGTATGGTGCGATCGATCGCAATATCAGAATGGAAAGGAAAACGACATAACACCAAAAACACCAAAAATACTAAACACAAATGAAAACACAACAAAATATAACTTCAAACAACAAAATAAAAGGATATGCTATGGGGTGCCTCCCATGAGCGCTAAGTTTTACATCTTCAGCCAGATTGTGGTTCTTCCTTCATTCTCTTATTTCTACCCTAAAGATGAGGCTCCAGGATTTGGTTTTGTTTGGGATGGAAATCCACCCTGTTTCCTTTCACTCAGCTCTTTAGCCATTTGCCCCATTTGGACTTCCAATCTTTGCATAGCTTGCTCGGTTTTTTTGCATTGATTTGTCTTTGATCATTCATAAATTCCCTTTGTGTGGTTGCCAAGCTGCATACCATACTTTCCAAGTCATTCGGCTTTGATTCTTGGCTTGTTTGGCTTGCTTGTTGGTAGTTCCTCTGCTGCCCTTGATGGTTCAGACTATTCAGACTGTTACTCCATGAGAAATTGGGGTGGTTTCGCCACCCTGAATTGTAGGTGTTGGAATAGGGATTATTCTTGGGAGGATAGTTGTTTTGTCCCACATAATACACTTGCTCTTGATCTGTAGATGAGTAAAAGGGGCAAGTCTCAGTAGTGTGATCAAAATGAGAACATAAAGCACATACCTGAGGTTGCATGTCTTGTTGACTAGGTGAGACTTCCTGAGCAGTCATGGCTTTGGCAATCATATCCAGCTTTCTTTCCACAACAGCCATTTGATTTGGGGGTCCACCACTCATGTTCACTTCATACATGCCCTTGCTCTTTACTCCTTGCCTCCCTTTGGATGAGAATTGTTGGGAGTGTTCACTCAAAGTCTCAAAGAGCTCTATGGCTTCCTCACTACTCTTTTCCATCAGCACACCTCCACAAGTTGAATCAACAATACCCGTGTTAGTATCATTTAAACCCTCATAAAAAGCTTGTACCTGATCATCTTGAGGCATGTTGTGATGTGGACACTTAAGAAGCAGCGTATTGAAGTGATCCCACGCTTCAAAGAACAGATCTCCATCTCTTTGTTGGAATGATTGAATCTCCATTCTAAGATGTCTTGTCTTTTGAGCTGGGAAGAACTTCTTTAGGAACTTGCTGGACAACTCTTCCCAAGTATGAATAGATTCTGCAGGCAAGGAATTATACCACAACTTAGCGTTATCTTTTAAGGAAAAAGGGAATAAGACTAACCTGAGCCTCTCTGGAGTTAGGCCTTGAACATGTTGAAGCTTGCAAAGATCAAAGAACTCCCTGAGGTGCAAGTTTGGATCCTCCATAGTTGTGCCTCTGAAGTGAGTTAAGGCATTCAGTATTCGTGGGGATATGTAGTAATTGCCTTCTACCGCCGGTTGGTAGGCTATGCATGAGGGCTGGTTGAGGTTCTTTGGGATGAAGGCCTACTTCATGGGCCTTCGCACTGGTTGCAGATTTTCTGGCAATTCTTGTATTGTTTCCTCAACTTCTTCTTCTTCTTCTGTGTCGAGATTGTCTTTATGCCCTTGTCGAATGGTCCTCTCAATTTTTGGATCAAGTGGAAAGATGGTTGAGGCTTGAGATCGACGACCTTGCATAAGAAGAATTTTCCCTTGTGGTCACAGCAGCTTCAGTACTACTGTGCGGAAGTCCACTGGAACTGCGCTCGATCGTCGGGCCCTGCGCTCGATCGCAGTAACAGAATGCCGGGTGCTTTAACCTGAAACAGAACAGAAACAGAGAAGTAATTTGGAACACAACCAAAAATTATTTTTAATTATTATTATTATTTTTTTGATAAAACAGAAATAAAAATTAGAATAATAGACAGGAAACAAAAACAAAAAAAATAGAAATACGAAAAGAAAAATAAATAAAGGCAAAATTGCTCCCCGGAACTGAGCTCGATTGAAGGTTTGTGCGCTCGATCGCACTACGCTCAATCACACTCGGCCTTCATTCGATCGTAGTAACAGAATGCAGGTTTCTCAAGCTGAAACAAGACAGAAACAAGGTAAGTAAAAAAGAAACAGGAAAATATTTTTTTGATTTTTGATATAAATAAAATTAAAACTAGAAAATTAAAAAAAACATAACTAAAAGAAAATAATTCTAAACAAAATTTAACACAATCCCCGACAACGACGCCAAAAACTTGTTGTGCCAAATACTACCTAAATTAATAGATAATATTTAATACGTTTTAACTCGCAAGTGCACAAAATCAAAACAATAGTACAGTAGGCGAATACGAGATCATTCCCACGAGGATTGGTAAATTATATTTAGAAGTAATTTCCTATTTAATTAAGAGATAAACTCAATTGTCACAATTGAGTTAAAATGAAGAAATAAAATAAGAGATAAACAAAACTAAAAAGGATTAGGGTTTTGATATCCACCTCTAATCAGACTAATTAAGATAACAATATGCTAATGCGCCAATTATATCGGTATAATTAATGTTTGCCAACCTAAAGGCATGGGTGTCTACTCCTTAAGCTATTGATTTACCTAAGTAACGAATTAGGCATTGGTGTCTACTCTAATTCTTTTCTTTCTTAAAGGATTTAGTATGGGTGTCTACTAAGTTGTTCTTTAAGAAACCATAAATCTGTGGAAATCGACAAACACACGAGCCATAGGGCATGGGTGTCTACTCCCGGTTCCCCATGTTGATTAACCCAAGAATCCGGTGTGGATATCTTTTGTTACACTTATTAAACCCAGGACTCGATCATCCAAATTGATTTAACTAACTAGTCCGTACCACATGCATATGTTGGCCAGACAGACACATATGAGGAATACAAGATAATAGGTATTAATCAAGTTAAAAACACCAAAATATAATTGTAGCAAAGGCGCCAATATTGCAATCATAAAAAGACATGATTAGGGCTTCAATCTAGCCCTAATAAAAAATACAAACTACATAACAAAAATAAAAGGGTGGAAGAGAAGAAAAACTCAAACTCCTCTTGATGTAGCCTTCAGTTCCGTTCCAGAGCTTGTGCCTCTTTTCTCCACACTATGCCTAGAACCTAAGAGGTTTATTTATAGGCTTTAAAAGTCCTTGTTACACAAGTAAACCTAGAAAATTCGGAGTTTTAAGTCCAAGTCCAATTAGGATAAAGAAAACCTAAGTCCAAATCGGAATAGGATTCGCCCAGAATTGCGGTCTTGACTTGCGGCATGATTTTGGCCTTGCGGCACTCCGAATTGGGAAAATTATATTTCACAATAATTTGTAGCCCTTTGAGTTCTCTTTCCAATGCCACTTGAATCACCTCAATAGAATATCTGAGATGAAAGTTATGGTCAAAATACCGAGACATGTTCAGAATCCAATTTTTCATCCAATCTGATTTGACTTCAATGTGAGAAATTCCGAATTGATCCTTTCCTCTATTTGATTAAACTTAACCATGATTGGCTAAGCTCAACCATATCTTCTAGGTCTTCCCTGTTTGCCCTTTACGCTTGTAATTCTTCCAAAAACGCTTTCTTTCTTCCAAAAGCCTAAAAAATAAAGAAAATACAAAAAGGAAGTAAAATGGCCTAATTGACCAAAACCAAAGGATTAAAACATGCAAGTTAAGGACTGAAAATATGAATATTTTAGCACTTATCACCAACATGACACACGTGAATCCTTGGGAACATGGGGCCGACTATTCTAGGGAGACAACTCCTACCTAATGCTTATAAAAAGGAAGCTTCAATTCATTATTTGGTAATAGAAAATTTTCTCACAATCTCTCATTGCTTATTACTCTCTCCCTCTCAAATACAATACTGACTTAGGCATCAGAGCTATCCCCCGCCAACACACCTCGACAGCTCTTATCCTATTGTTTGTTATTCTTTGTAGCTTGACGACTCCTCGAACATCGTGCCACTCCTTGGGCATCGTGCCACGTCACTCCTCAAAAAATTATCATCAACAGTTTGGCGCCGTCTGTGGGAACTCCGATTTTTATCAATTCTTACTATTCACAATCCAATATGGTGATGACACGTTCAAATCCCAATGGCTATGTTCAAGCTGGAGCTCCTGGAGCATCCAATGATCCTAACGGTCGGATCACTTCATTGGAGGAATTCATGAAGCGCATGACCAAATGGACGCCCTTAAGAAGCATAATGAAGACCTCATTTCTCAACTCCTTGTCAGAGAGAATCGAGATAACCAAGAGCGTGAAGAGAGACGCAGAGGGAAGTGTGCTATGGGTCATGAGGATGATGAAAGCTCGGTTCATGGCAGTCATAATATGATTGCACAAGGTGGAGATAACTCTCTCCTTGAGCAATCTCATTGCCAGCAATCTCGTATCGAGAGGTCTCACCATGAGCAATCTCGTAATGAGAGGTCTCACCACAGCCGATCTCACCATGATCAATCTCATCACGAGAGGTGCTAGGAGACCAGCGTTAACAAGGACGTGAAGGATTTGCAGGAGAAGTATGCAAAGATGGCTCTTCTGATGAAGAATGAAGAGGATCACTCGGTAGCCGAGGATCTGATGTAGAATACTAATCTGCCCTTCACAGATTGAGTAATGAGATACTCTCTCCCTGACAAGTTTAAAGTTCCTTGAGTGGACAAATATGATGGGAGCGGGGATCCTACCAACCATATGGAGAGCTTCCGACCTCACCTAATTCTCCACGGCACCCTCGACAAGATCGCGTGCCGAGCCTGCCCTTTGACTTTGAAGGGAGTTTCCAATGAGTGGATTAGGAAGATGCCTCCCAAGTCCGTGGATAGCTTCGAATCCCTTGGATGCCAATTTTTGAGCCAATTTCTAGTGATCCGGAAGAGGAAGGAGAACCTTGCCTACCTACTGTCCTTTGTGCAAGGGAAGACCGAGTCCTTGAAGGACTACATGTTGGGGTTCAATTGGGAGAAATTGATTGTAGAAAGCCCGAATAAGGAAACGGTGCTTCAGCTTTGATGAACGCGATTAGAACCGAAGGGCCACTGATGGCCGAGCTAGCTCGGAGACCAACGTTGGCAACTCTTTGGCAGTTCATGAACAAAGTTGAGGAGTTCATCAACCAGGAGGAAACCATTGGGGCTCTGATGAAGTCCAAAGCAGAGGTTGGCCAAGGAGAGGCCAGTAGCAGCAAGGTAGTACTGGGGAGCTCTGGGAAGAAGAGGAAGGAGCAGAAAAGCCCGAAGACTTTGGGAAAGAAGGTGGAGCAACTAGGCCAGCAGGGTCAGAGACTGACTTCACTGAATACTAGTGTTACCGAGGTATTCATGGAGATCAAGAGGGATCCTAACTTCAAATGGCCAAAAAAGATGAGGACTCCTCTGCAGAGATGCAGCAACCAAAAGTTCTGCAGATACCATAATGACCACAATCATTTGACTAAGGATTGCATATCTCTGCGCCATGAGATCGAAAATTTCATCAAGAACAGCAAGTTGGTGAGGTTCCTGGCCGATGAGAGGGAGAGGAGCAGAAATCCTCAGGAGCCTCTACGGTTAGAAGCCAACCATGAAGGCTTCAAAAGAGGATGGGACCAACGAAGAATACGCGACGAGCCAAGGAGAGATCGGGATGAAAACCAACATCCTCGGAATCAAGATGTGATTGGTGAAATCCATACAATTTTTGGAGGAATAGCTGGTGGAGGCGAGTCTAACTCGACAAGGAAGGCTCACGCAAGGAGAGTGAACATAGAAGAGGTTCTCCTTCTTGAAAGGCCCTCCAAGGCCTAAAAGAAGGATTCGATGATTCTATCATTCTCGGAAGAAGATACAGAGGGGTTGTCAATGCCCCACGATGACGCATTGGTGGTGACGTTGATAGTGGCTAACCATGCCATTCACCAAATTCTAGTGGATAATGGAAGTTCGGCTGATATCCTGTATTGGCCAATTTTCAAACAAATGGGAATTGATTGGGAGAGGATCAAACCATTTGGCTCACCACTGGTTGGATTTACAGGAGAGCAAGTCCAACCCATGGGGCTCATCTCCCTTCCTGTTATAGCAGAAATAGCTCCCAAGCAGTCAACGGTAATGGTGGATTTCCTGGTGGTCGACCGACCGTCAACCTACAATGCGATCATTGGTTGGCTATCACTGAATAAGTTGAAAGCTGCAACTTCAACTTACCACCAGAAGATGAAGTTCCCGACGGATGAAGGAGTCGGGAAAGTCAGAGGAGACCAAGTTGTGGCAAGGAAGTGTTGTAACCCTAAACCCTAAACCCTCTGGATCTACACCTCTAATGATCAGTAATGCGGGTAGTAGAAAAGAGGGTAAACCGAAGGGTAAACCAGCCGAGGAGCTGGTAGAGGTAGTTGTGGGGGATGGCAAGGTTGTGAAGATCAGCTCACAACTAACCTCGGAAGTCCGAGAAAGCATTGTCAACTTTCTTCAAGAAAACGTGGAAGTGTTCGCATGGACGCATGAGGACATGCTAGGGATCAGCCCCGAGTAGATTGTCCACTAGCTGAATGTGGATCCAGAGATGAAGCTGGTGGACCAGAAGATAAGGAAGTTCACTCACGAGTGAAATATGGCTGTAGCCGAAGAGGTGCAGAAGTTGCTCAAGTCTCGATTCATCGAAGAGGTGTACTATCTTAATTGGTTGGCCAATATAGTATTGGTCAAGAAGTCCAATGGAAAATGGAGAATGTGCGTAGACTTCACCGACCTAAACAAGGCATGCCCGAAGGACAGCTTCCCACTACTAAGCATTGATGCGTTAGTGGACTCAATGGTTGAATATGGTCTGCTCAGTTTCATGGATGTATTTTCTAGCTACAACCAGATTTACATGCACCCACCTTCGAGCAGCTGAAGAAGTACCTGGCTAGCCCACCTTTGTTAAGTTGAACCATTCCTAAAGAAGTGTTGTATTTATACCTAGCCGTATCTCCAACTGCAGTTAGTGCAGTCCTAATCGGAGAAGAAGAAGGCATCCAGAAGCTGGTATACTTCATCAGCCAAGCATTGAAGGGAGCCGAGGAAAGATATGTGCAAATGGAGAAGCTAGCCTTCGCCTTGACCATTGCATAAAGGAAGCTTCGGCCATTCTTCTAGGCTCATACAATCAAGGTGCTAACCGAGTACCCACTGAAGAAGGTTCTTCGGAAGCTAGGTCTTTCCGACAGACTAGTGAATTGGGTAATCAAACTCAAGGAGTTCGACATTGAGTTCATCCCTCAGAATGCCATCAAGGCCAGGCACTCGCAGACTTTTTGGCAGAATTCATTAATCTGCCAGAAATAGAGGAGTGGTCGAGGGACGAAAAATGGGCGATCTACGTAGATGGGTCATTTGTAAAGAAGAATGGTGGAGCTGGAGTGGTGGTGATCACCCCAGACGGAGAAGAGTTGCGTAGTTCCCTGAGATTGGAGTTCAAGACTACTAACAATGAAGCCGAGTATGAAACGGTCCTAGCCGGACTTAGCTTGGCTTGGGAGATGGGAGCATAATTCGTTGAAGTATGAAGCGACTCTCAAGTGATTGTTGGACTCATCCGAGGAGAATTCGAATCCAAGGGGGATAAGATGAAGCTGTACTTATCCAAAGTACAAAAAATGTAGAATTTTTTCAAAAACTTCTGCATCATCAAAATCCCAAGGGAAGAGAATGAAAAGGCGGATCATTTGGCTCGGATGGGGTTAGCAGTAGACGACGGTGTGGAAGAAACTGAAAAGCCAGTACAAATTCTACTCTATCCTGCCATAACCGAGGAGATAACAGTTTTGGCAATAGAGGTGATGCCTAAGTGGGCAGAAGAGCTAGTAGAGTACTTGAAGAAGGGTACCCTTCCCACTAACAAGAAGAAAGTAGTCCAACTGAGGACTAAGGCTGCTCCGTTCATCATGGTAAATGGGACCCTTTACAAACAGAGTTTCATGTTACCTCTTCTCAAGTGTGTCTCCAAGGAGGAAGGAGATTACATCTTTTGAGTGATTCATGAAGGAGTCTGCAGCAGTCACACAGGAGCAAGGGTGTTGGCACACAAAGCTATCAGAGCAGGGTTCTATTGGTCGAACATGAGTCGAGATTCGATGAAAACGGTCAAGAATTATGACAACTGCCAGTGCTTCACCAATGTTCCCAAGCAACCCCCCGAAGAGCTAAGTTCAATTTCTTCACCCTAGCCTTTCTTGCAATGGGGGTGGATATAGTATGATCGTTACCCCGAGGAAAGGGGGGTGTTCGGTTTACGATGGTAGCTGTGGATTACTTCACCAAATGGGTAGAAGTGGAGGCCCTAGAGAACATCACAGCCAAATGCATGGAGTAGTTCCTCTGAAAAAATGTAATTTGCCGATATGGCATTCCACACGCATTTGTCATGGACAATGGAAAGCAATTTGACTGCGATTCATTTCGAGAATGGTGTACGAAGCTCCATATCCGAAACTACTTCACATCCCCAGGACATCCCCAAGCGAATAGGCAAGTAGAAGCCACCAACAATACCATCTTCAAAATTTTGAAGAAGAAGCTAGGTGAGAGCAAGGGAGATTGGGCAGAGGATCTCTTGGAAGTTCTTTGGGCGTACTGAACTACAAAGAGGACGCCAACTGAAGAGGCTCATTACGTTCTAGCATTTAGGGCTGAAGTAGTCATCCCAGCCGAGGTTGGATTGGGAAGCTTCCGCGTGGAGACCTTTTGGCTAAAGACCAACAATGAAGGCCTCATACACCTTGATTTGCTGCAGGAGAAATGGGACCAGGCCCAAGTAACCATGGCAGCATACCATGAAAGAGTAGCTCGGTACTTCAATCAGAAGGTCAAGCATCGAAGCTTTGAGCTGGGAGACTTGGTCCTGCGAAAGTTGCAATCACTACCAAGGACCCAGCCGAGGGGAAGCTAGCTCCAAATTGGGAAGGACTGTACAAGGTAATCAGATGCCAAAGAGCGGGAGCATATCATTTCGAGGATTCCGAGGACAAACCACTCCTAAGGTCATGGAATGCCAAACACCTTAAGAAGTATTTTGTTTATTCATTGTAATTTCGTTAAGAAGATTCACTCTTATGAATTTCCATTGTAAAAGTACTTTACCAATAAGAATCTTCCAAAATTACAGTGTCAAACAATGCTTTGGTAAATATAGCCGACAAGGAGCTTTACTAAAAAAGCAATTCTCGGGAAATATAGCAGAGAACATAAAGCCTCTGAAGTAGGATTGTTTGAAGGTTAAACTAGCTCGAGAAATATAGCCGAGAACATAAAGCCTCTGAAGAAGGATTGTTCAAAGACGCATTCCCGAGGCAAACGTTCAAGAAATATAGTTATAAAGGCGCTTTCTAAACTTAGCCCATTTTAAGAATGAAAAGCCTCTAAAGAAGGCTCATTCGAAGGCTAAACTGACTTGAAGAAATAAAGGTGCTTTCCCGAGGCCAAGCATTCTGCCAAACTAGCACTCGGCCAAGCATTCACAAAAATTAAACTTAGGTTTATTTTTAAGATTGCAGAAAGCGGAAAGCAAAACAAACAAACTCGCAATATGAGCAAAAAGATCCTTTTCATTAATATTTGATAAAGTTACAAATCTTTTGCCTTAGGGGTATCAGCATCCTTAGCCTCAGGAGTGTTGGCACTATTTGACAAATCCTGTGACTTCGGAGCATCAGCACCACCCGAGTGTACATTCTCCTCGAAGTCACTAAAAGGATTATAGCCAAACTCTCTTATCCCTAGGGCATTCGGCATTAGCTCCTGGCTGAGGCCAAAAAGTTCTGCAATGGCTTCATCGATAGGAGGACGGTCTTCGGGATCAATGGTGTCAAGGTCAATAAGGATGAAAGGGTCATGGGCCCAGGCTTGGATGGTCTCAAAAACCACAATAAGGCCTCGAGCCCAGCCTAGCTCTCAGGTCCAGGAGGCATACGAAAGTTGTTTGAAATAGTTCCGAGCCTTCTCCTTATAATGGTGCATCTGCTGCTTCGCCCGAACAAACTTCCCCTTGAAGGTCAATACCCTCAACTCCATAACCCTGGCTCTCAAACATTGTACCGAGGCTTCCCGCCATGCTTCCTCAAGTGCCGTAGACACAGCATCTATCTTGTCCACAGAAGCATTGGGTTGTAGCTCAGCCTCGGTGCACTTCTCTTCGACTTACCTAAGTGCTTCCTCGAGGATTGAATAATCTTCTCTGAGCATACCATATCTTGCCTCGGAAGCCTTAAGCTCAGCTTCCAAATCTTGGATCCGAGAGTGACAATGCATTGTAGTTGATGGAAGAAAAAAGTGGGATAGAAAATTTCAAGATGGCATGTGGGGCGCACTGACGGGTTGATCGTCTGAGTTGACGCCTTTGACTAACGGAATGGAGGTTTTTGGCACAAAATGGTAGTTTGATAGGGTCGGGCAATAGGATTGTCAGTTCCTAGGGGCAAAGTGACAATGCGTTGTAGTTGATGGGGAAAAAAGGTAATTACCCCTAAATTTTTTGTTTTCAAGGATATATTGATTCGGCAAAAATGTATATGTGGCAATGCTTTACCAGTTTAACATGGTTTTCATACTCGTGGCGGAAAATTTGCTAGTTTTTTAGAAGATAGATTGATGGAGTGATCATTTTGGTAAAGTAGTACGTGGAACAATTTATCAAAACTTAATAAGCTTTTTGATAAAGTAGTAAACCTTAAGGACCAAATTTGTATTATATCCCCCAACCCCCTCCCCCGAAAAGAAAAGAAAAGAAGAAGTAGCCAAACTTTCCAGTATATCGGAATAGTAATTATTGACTCCCACTTCGAATGTATACTATGTCGATTTCGGTTATACAAATGATTTTTTTGGTCACCCCAATATTCACTAATTTTTTAAAGTGTCAAACAAATGTGGTTAAACACAATCTCTTTACTATGGTAAATCGTATCAAAGTTAGCCTAGTGATGTCATGTAGTTAGAGGCATTACAGCCAAATGTAAACCCTAACAAAAGGATCAATTTGAATAAAAATTGTGTTTAGATTGTGTAGAAGTGAAGGCTTTGAATGTGTATATATTAGAAAAAATTACTTATTTGGTCTATGGGGTTTATAATTTTACCAAATTGATCAGTGGGGTATTAAAAATATCTTAAAGATTATTGAGAGGAAGCTCATATGTCCAAAATGGTGTCTACCATCAACCATCAACCATTTGATCGAAAGTGAGAATTCACATAACAACCAATTTCAAATTAACACATGGCATAGTTAATGATGCGGTCCATTATAAAACTAAACTTTTATCCTGAAAGTAAAAATAAAATGAATTAAAAATTGAATAATAAGGTCGCCTCTCATAAAGGCTCTTCACTAGATGAGGGGAGTTAGCCTGCCCTTCACCTAGTGAGAGGTGGCCTCTCCTCACCATACTTGATGGTCAAGGGGAAGCCGAGTACCCCTCACTTGGTGAGGGGAGGCCTCCTCTCAATCATCCAATGAGGGAAATCCCCCCCTTTTATAATTTTATAATTTTTAATTTTTTTTATTAATTTGGGGATAAAATTAAAATTTTACAAATGGCCTAGTCACCAACTATGCCACATGTCAAATGGCGTTTGGTTGTGATATAAATGTATGTGTGCACTAATGGTTTCTATCAAATGGTCGATGGCAGGAGCCATTTTGACCAAATAGCTTACCCTAGAGATCTTTAAAATACTTTTGATACTCCCTTGTAGACTCACCAAAAAGCTATTTTGGTAGCTAATTTGTTGAAAATGTTCAAAATGAGTCTCTAGCAACCTCACCAATTTGGTGAGAAATGTTTGGTGAGTGAACAATACTCACCCCAAAATAACAGTTTACTTCATAAAATCAATTTTCATTAAGTAATTAACGAAATTTATCACTTTTCCATGTCATACCCAATAAAAACGCGACACATGTTATTATTAATTTATGACTTTAAAAAATAACAATTAGGATTTTTCACATCATTTTACGACGCCAGCTAAGATTACACATTAGCGCTCACTCCACGTTATACTGCTACAATAAATTAACCTAATATTGCTACAGTGAATTAACTTAATCTCTTATATCTCCAAAATTTTATTCCGTGCATAACCCTCCCTTATCTTCATCTTCCTCAGCCACTTCACAAAATGTGACCGTCAAATTCTTACAAAATGTTCCCAAATCATAGCGAGTAAGATGGAAATGAGTGTGGGTTACGCACTGAGTAAAATTTCAAGGATAGAAGAGATTATATTAATTTACTGTAGTAGTATGACGTGACAAAGTAACAGATTTTGTTAAGTTACTTAACGGAAATTGTTTTTAGGAAGTAAACTGTTATTTTGGCCTACCCTGAGGACTTATCAATTATTTTTTATACCACATGAAGTGATTTATAATTTAGACCAACTACAGGGACCTATAAATTATTTTTTATACCACAATGAGTGATTTGTGATTTAAGCTAACCACATGGACCAGTTTTGTATTTATCTCTATTTATATATATAAAAATAAATGAAACGACGTTGCTTTTGTGTTTAAATATATATAAAATTTTAGAAATGATGTCGTATGTAGTAGGGTATTATCATATTACCATATAAATGACGTCGTTTTGTTTTTTTTTTTTTCCTTTTTTTTTTTTAATTTGAATTTGAATTTTTTCTTTAAAAAACAGTTAGCGGTTATTAAGGTTATTAACCGCTAACTGCCGGTTAACCGCATAGGTGGTTAGTGAATTTTACTAATCGCCTAGGCGATTACGGTTAGTGATAATAATCAATAACTACTAATCGTAACCACATTTTCACCCTTAAAAATAACTATTTGTTCCCGTATTGAGTGCATGTATCAACTATCAAATATAAAATTGAGCAATTAATAGGAAGGACAAATTTAAATTAATATATATGTATGTTAATATTATTTTGTATTTACTTCAACCGGGTACCTTTCAAGAACTCTTTCACGCCTTTCTTGCAAGACACCAATTTAGTTATTATTGAATAAACTCCAATCATGAAGCCCTTGCCATTAGGTCCTAAAAGGTTGAAATGATCGTGACAAAGGCCTTGGATTCATCTCATACTTGGGTAAAAATATGTATTCATAATACTATTATTTATTGATTTGGTTATGAATACTCATTAATTTTCAATTCGAGTGAAAATACCATTTTGCACCACATATTTTACAAGTATAAAAGATAAAAAGCTGGATATATGTGAGCTATATGGCGTACAACATGATTTCAATTTTCTACATGAGAAAACTCAGAATATTTGTATGTTAGATAAGCCCCAAGTGCCACTCCTACACTAACCGCTATTAAAATTTTCAATGCTGCCTCCATGCCCACTTTTATCTCTGGAAGCGAACCCTTTCTGTCAAGTTGTTGTAGCTTCTTGGGCAAAGGAACTTTCTTAGGTATTATTAAGGAAAGAATACCATTGACAAATTTGAAATGTATTTCGTCTACATCATAGTCATTTGAAATATTGAGTTTTTTAGAAAAGCGTTTCCACATATTCTCCTGCAAAGGTCGTTCTCCTCTAACTGTTATGGATCTTTCAAAGCAACTGATATAAACCTTCAGTTGCTCCCTTCCGAATCCTACAAATTTAATACAAAATTTAATTACCATGTAAAATGAAGCCTAATATTACCATACTACATAAATTTATGTAAAATATAAAGTAAATGAATAATAGAATATGCATATAGAGATAGAATACAAAAGAGTTATGGAATTCTTGATGTTGAGAAGCAGTGAAGAAGAGCTGGCCGTTATAGCAGCTACAGCTCGAGGGATCTGGACTCGCAGAAATAATATTGTACATGGAGGAAGCTTTACCCATCCGAATGTCCTTGTAAAAGAAGCGGAGGAGTCCGTAGCACAATTCTGGAAAATAAATGAGAACCGATTGGCAGAAGACACCACTACAACATCTGCTCCAACACGTCTGCAGTGGAAGAGTCCGGGTCTAGGTAGGCTGAAGGTCAACTGGGACGTGGCTTTCAATATGGAGGGTAAACGTGTGGGGATAGGGGTGGTCATAAGGGATGATAAAGGGAGGGTAATTGCGGCTCTCAGCCGTTCTGTGGAGGCATGTCCAGCGCCAGTCATAGCTGAAGCAATGGGTGCACTACAAGCGACAGAATTTTGCCGGGACTTGGGCATTCCAGATTTAGTAATGGAGGGAGATTCCTTACAAGTGGTCCAAGCCGTTAATGCAAAGGGTGATCAATGGCTACGATTTGGACAGATTGTTGAGGATATTTAGGTAGTGCTCTCTCAGTTCCAAAGTTGGGAGGTCGTTCAATTCATGTGAAACATGAAGCTAATTATGCAGCATATGGTCTAGCAAAGGTAGCGGTGCAAGAAACTACGGAGAAAGTTTGGAGGGATGAGATCTCTTTGTGTATTTCTGATGTAGTTCTCTTAGAGCAAATTACTCTTATTGTTTAGAGTTTTATACTCTAGATTATTTTGAAATGAAATGCCAGAAGTTTCTATCAAAAAAAAAAAAAGAAAAGAAAAAGGAATACAAAAGAGTTGGGGTGGTTCAGCCTTAAAGGCCTAAAGTCTGTTTGAAATTACGTTTAAGAGCTTAAAAAGTATTTATAGTACCTAAAAAGTTGTGCCAAACAAAAAATGCCTTGTTTGATAAAAAAATTTCAAAAGCCTTTTCTTGATTTTATTTTTTAAATTTTAAAAATAACCAAAATGCACTTTTGGTAAAAGTTTAAAAATAAAATTTTTGCCAAAAAAAACTTTTTGACTTTAAAACTCTATTTTTTAAACACAATCCAAAACATGCTTTAAAAAAACCTAATCTACTAAGAAATGGCCTTAGATCTACATCTTTATTTTATTGAGTTGTCTGATACAATTACGTTAATATGCTCTACTTATAGGATGACTGTGGTAGGTGGGGTAGACTAGAAAAGGTAGGGAATTGATGACTGGCCTACAAGAAAACTAAATCATGCTTAAAATGGAAAATATTTTAGCATTATTCCTTAAAGCCAAGGTAGAAGTTTGAGTTTGAAAGGAAAACGAATTTATTTATTTATTCTTTTTTTGTTTTTTGGCTTAGCTAGATTTGGTGCGGCAAGTATCAATATCTAAGCATGAGTTCGGCCTTCAAAACCGTTGATCAGCCGATGAAGATCATGTGCGATAAAAGCAAAAGGCTTGATGTGAGTCAAATAAGATGTGCTAGGATCTACTACGATGCAAAGAAAATCTGATCGTGAGCTCAGCCTATGAATCTGTTGATGAAGTAGATAGTGAAATGTGATCATAGATGAGCCATAATCTGGTGTGATGCAAAGGAAAAATATGAGCACGAGCTTAGATAAGGCCGAAAGAGATAGCTGCCATGTACGGCGGCAGACGATGGCTAGCAACGTTGTTGACCCATGACGCACATGGAGGAACCTCCAGTATTTTTGGGAGGCGCATGTCGAAGTGGCGTTGAGTAAAAACATCACAGATCCATTGATTATGCAGATGGCGAAGCAATTTCAGTGGTTGCTTCATTAGAAAGAGATCTACAAGCAAAGTCTACAAGCAACGTGTGGAAGCTTCAATTGGAATTATTCCAATGGCTTTGGAAAGGTCAAATTCTGAAATTTTGAGCGGTGTGGTCATCACCCCGAATGGATGCTTGGAACAACTATGAGATCGCCAAAAAGAACACCAGTAGGAAGACAACGTTAGGAGAATGCCAGAAGAAGAAGTTGTTAAAGACTACAAAAAAAAAAGTGGCTTTGATATAGAAATATATAAAATATAAAATAAGGGAATAACAATAAAAACAAATAAAGAAAGAAAACACAGAAAATGTGGGATGGTTCAGCCTTAGAGATCTATAAAACTACATTCACTACTGATAAGTGCCCTTAGGTCTTCAATGGATAGCTCAATCTGTTAAGGACCACACCTTATAAAGCAGAGATCACTAGTTCGAATCCGCTTTCCTCTTTTTGTGCCCTTCTAAAAAATAAAAAAATAAAAAATAAGTGACCTTAGGGCCACATCTTTATTGTATTGAATTGACTTATACAATTAGGTTAATTTGATATATTTAGAGCATTTGCATTGGTTTATGTATATTTTTATACAAAATGATTAATCAAAACCCAGTTTATCTAATTTAGCTAATGAGTTTTAAAAAACACCATACATCCGATTATTATTATTATTTTATCTATATCATTTTTTATAATGATTTTATTTTTCCTAAAGATTCTATTTTTCAACTTTTGAGAAAAAAGAGATGTGGAGAGAAAAATAGTAGAAGAAAATTTTGAGAAAAGAGAGATGTGGAGAGAAATAGTATATTAATGAGATGAATGTGTAAACAGTGCCCACTACATGTAACGGTATACTGTTCACAAATGTAAAAAAAAAAAAAAAAAAAAGTATTTTGCATTTGAGACCAATGTAAATGCTTTTTTTTGTTTTTAGTGTTTTGCTTATTTCTTTTAGATATAAGTAAAAAATGACTAAGCCATTGTGAATGCTGTTATAAAGAGATTGTGATAGGCGAGGTTGACTAGAAAAGGTGGGGAATTGATAACAGACATACAACTATACAAGGAAACTAAATCATGCTTAACATGGAAAATATTCTAACACGTACAAAGAACATGAATTCACTCAACACAATTTACTTAGAAGACCTTCAAAAAATGAAATGGTTAAATATAAATTTAGTCAATATGATTTACCACTTTATCAACAATAAATTTTAGGTTTTTAAAAGTGACAAATTTAATTCATGTGCTTTTCACCTTTATAAAAAATTAAAAAAAAAAAAAAGGTAATTTCATCCATCTTTTGTCTAAAAAACTAAAATAACTTTTTCCACGTGTACAAAGAGTCAAGTAAGACTTATAAAACATTGCCACGTGTACATTCTTGCCACATCAACATATTTTTTAAAACCAAAAAAAAAAAAAAAAAAAAAAAAAAAGAAGCACGTTGTTTTATAAGTCTAACATTCTTGCCACATCAACATATGTTTTACAAGTCTAACATGGTTTTCATACCCGTCGTGGAAGATTTGCTAGTTTTTTAGATGATAGATTGATGGAATGATCATTTTGATAAAGGCCAGAAGCACGTTGATCAAATTATCAAAACTTAATGAGCTTTTTGATAAAGTAGTAAACCTTAAGGACCAAATTTGTATTATATCCTGTTATGGAAGTAACATAGGGATAAAGTAGACATTATATTATAGTAGATTTATATTTAAAATGAATTAGATTTCATTTAGATTAGTTTTGTTATCAGTATTTTTAGATTAGAGATAGACATGTGTCTATTTGTATTTCAATTATCTAGTTATTTATTTTAGAGTCAGGATTGCATTAGTTATCTTTCTAGGTTTATCTCCAGTGTAGGAGTTTTACTCCAAGTCTAAGTCATTGTAATCTTCCTATTTAAATGATGATATTTTAATAAAAAGGCATCAGAAAATTAATTCCAAACCTTGAGTTTGAAAATAGTTTTTTAGGTTTCCTCAAAATCTAAAAGGTCTAGGTTCCCTTTGAATCTAAGATCTAAGTTCCCTCAAAACCTATAATCTATTCTCGTTACGTATTCACGTAACATATCCAGTATCTCCACCTAAAAGAGAAGAAAAGAGAAGAAGAAGTCAAAGTTTTCAATGTATCGGATTGAATAGTAATTATTGGGTCCCACGTCGAATGTATACTAAGTCAATTTCGGTTCTACAAATGATTTTTTTGGTCACCCCAATACTCACTAATTTTTTAAAGTCTCAAACAAATGTGGTTAAAAACGATCTCTTTACTATGATAACCGGTACCAGAGTTAGCCTAGTGATGTCATGTAGTTAGAGGCACTAAAGCCAAATGTAAACCCTAACAAAAGGATCAACAATTTGAATAAAAATTGTATCTAGATTGTGTGGAAGTGAAGGCTTTGAATGTGTATATATTAGAGAAAATTACTTACTTGGTCCATGGGGTTTATAATTTTACCAAATTGATCAGTGGGGTATTAAAAATATCTTAAAGATTATTCGGAGGAAGCTCATTTGTCCAAAATGGTGTCTACCATCAACCATTTGATAGAAAGTGGGAATTCACATAACGACCAATTTTCAATTAACACATGGCATAGTTAATGATTCGGTCCATTGTAAAACTACATTTTTATCCCGAAATTAAAAGTAAAATGAATTAAAAACTGAATAATAAGGTTGCCTCTCATAAAGGCTCTTCACCAAATGAGGGGAGTTAGCCCGCCCTTCACCTAGTGAGAGATGGCCTCTTGATGCAGCATGACTTAGTGGACTGCAGCGAAGAATATCAATAAGCAGCGGATAGTTATTTTTAGATCTTGATTCTATCAATAATCTAAGAAATTGTCTTGACAAAAGTTAGATACTCTCTAGGTTTTGAAGGAAAATAGAGAAATAAACTCAACTCTGAGTATTCTTATTAATCAAAATCAATAATAAACAACATAAAACTGTTTTATCTGGAGGCTATAAGCATATATTTATAGCCTAAAACCCTAAACCTAATAAAATATGAAATAAATAAAGACTCCAAAAATCTTAACCCTAATAAAATAACAACATAAAGTCGGTTTAGAAAATAAAACAAACTGACGACTACGAAATCTGCATCACCTCTCCTCACCATACCTGACGGTCATGGGGAAGTCAAGTACCCCTCACTTGGTGAGGAGAGGCCTCCTCTCGATCATCCGATGAGGGAAATTCCCCCCTTTTTTATTTTTTATTTTAATTTGGAGATAAAATTAAAATTTTTCAAATGGCCTAATCACCAACTATGCCACATGTCAATTGGCGTTTGGTTGTGATATTAATCTATTTGTGCACTAATGGTTTCTATCAAATAGCCGATGTTTGGAGCCATTTGGAACAAATAGCTTATCCTAAAGATCTTAAAAATACTTTTGATACTCCCTAGTAGACTCACCAAAAAGCTCTTTTGGTAGCTAATTTGTTGAAAATGTTGAAAATGAGTCTCTGGTAGCTTCACCAATTTGGTGAGAAATGTTTGGAGAGTGAACAATACTCACCAACAATAGTGAGCAGCGCTCATTCACTAAAAGAACACAAAACCATTAAAAATTTATGTTTCTCTCTCCTCATTTTAATTTCTATTTCATTTTCTCACGCACACCGACATGGTCACATCTCTCTTCAGGTGAATGATAATTTAAGGGAAAATTGTCTTATTGATATTAAAAGTATATGACATTTTTTAAAATAATATAACTGATAGAAAAAGACAAAATTTTGAAAATATGACCATTAGGAGAAGACAAATTTTCAAAAATATGTTTGTAAAGATAAGACCAATATTAAAAAAATATGATAGTTAGGAAAAGACAAATATTAAAAAATATGACCATTAAGAAAATACTTTTTTTTAAAAAAAAAACATATGACCATTAGAATAAGACAAACATGACCATTATGAAAATACAAACATTCAAAAATATAAATGTTACAATAATTAAGAAATATTTGAAAAATAATATTTAATTAGAATAGTGCAAATGAATAGCTAAATTGGTGAGGCTACCAGGAATATTTTAAAAAAGTTGATAAATAAAATAGAGAGAAAAAAGTAGTTTTTGGCGAGTAAAGTTTGGTGAGTCTAGCTACTAGGGTTGCTCACCACAAACCCTAAGAATTAAATAAATAATTGTTCACTATATATTAAGTCCAACATTGAGGCTATATTAATTTGGATTATCCAAGTGACTACAATGAACCCTAATTGTTATTAATGTTTTCGAAGTATCACACATATGTCTAGCATGAGTAATTTTAAAGAGAAATGATAGGGGTCAATATTTTTTTTCATATTTGACTCATCTCATCTTACAAATCAACTATTAGATTTGTGGACTTCACATAAGTCAATGGTGAACCCCACAATTACAAGTAATCTCACATAATTACAATTACATATTTCATACAATTAATATATATATATATATAATCAAGCAATCTAAATATAAAATCTTAATTAATATTAAAGTTTAATTACATGCATGAAATTTTTTAAGAAAGGGAAATTGTCAAAAAGCAATTAATTTTAATGTTCGAAGGCTTGAAGAAAAAAAAAATGGCAAACTAAAAGAATAACTTCAGAATTTTGTTATATATATATATATATATATATATATATATATATATAATACTTTATCTTCTGTTTTTAATCATGGTTACTTTTTTGCTTTTAATCATGTTAATTAATTTTTTGTGCTTTTTTTTTTTTTTTTTTTTCAACACCAAACTCCATAGACTTTCCAAAAGTCCAAAACACTAAAACCTTAAAAAAAAAAATAAAAAATAAAAAATAAAAATAGTTTTAGTGTTTTGGACTTTTAGAAATTCTATGGAGTTTGGTGTCTCAACGAACCCACTCGCAATTGACGCCTTTTTTTTTTGGTTTTTTCCTAAGCCCACTTACGTGTTAAACGAAAGGAAAGGCAGTAAACGGTACAACAAACAAAGGCATTGGCCCACAAACTTATTTAAACGGTGAGTTTAATAAATGGACGTGCATCACGTGATTGTATCGTTTTCTTCCTCTTTTCATCTTTAACCTAAACCTAAAAATATTCTGCAACTCTGAAACTGTGGCAGAAAAATTTCCACACATCTCAGTGCTGCTTGAATCATTTGCTCTTAATGTCTGATGAATGAGAGTTGATTGCTCCTGATCTGTGGATGAGGGTGGGCAACTTGGGCAACAGGGGTAGAAGGGATTTTCTATCCCGCTAAGAAAAAAAATTTGGAAGTTGAGGGGGTGCATTTGACCCCTCTTAACCCCATCCCTCCGCCCCTTTCTACAAATATAATAGTTGATTTATTAAATTTTTATGAGAATATAAGTTAAATATAGAGAACTTATTAACCCTTAACATTTATCAATTTTAAATGTTATTCCATGCTTTTTTTTTTTGTGTTCTTACAAAATTGACGTAGTTTTTTTTATTTACTATTAGATCAAAATTTAATAGCAATGTATTACAAATATTTCAATATATAGTTACTTTAAAAGTCAGTTAAATTTTAGAAAGACACACGAATGAAACATGGGTTTACTGGTCTAGCTTAAGCCTAAATCGTGACACAACATATAATTATAGAGCATGCATGAGCCTCGCCCGGCATGCATTGTCATATATATATAGGGATTTAGAAAAGTACCATGGAGATGGACGTCAATACGGTCTTCTTTCTCCTTTCTATGCCATCTGCAGTAGGGCTCGAATTCAATGTAAGAGCGCGTGAGGGTAGCGGATCCATCGTCGATTTCCATGCAATCGATGCTGCTTTTTCTTTTCTTCAGTCAGCCACGTTATCTTAGTCATCCATCGATCTATTTGGCCCTGTTTTATAGGTTCTGAGACAGACATGGAAAACGTTGTACGTGTGAGAGGTTGTTTTTTGTTGCTTTTCTTCTTGAAAGAGAATCCGTGCTCATTCTTGGCTCATTTCTTAAGCTTTTTCATGGGTTGTTTAATTTGATCCCTTGCTTTGCCAATGAAATTCGTTGCTACTTTTCTTGTGAATCAGGTAAAATCAAGATGATGAATTAGGATCCATTTTATATACGTATAGAATTGGATAAAAGTATAAGTGTTTTGTACACTTTAGGATTTGTGAAAACTTAAATCTTCATGGTCCATTGATCAATTCAATTTATTTCATACCACCAGTGGTGGTGGTTCAATGGTCTTGAGAAAATTTTCATGAGGTTGGGCATGTAATCCCTATAGAGAGTGAGTTCGAGACTCTTCACAATGGAGAATCATTCACATAAATTTGATTAGTATTAGCTGTCTTGAGTTTCACTGATGTCCTAGTAGGACTGGATTTGGCTATGACTCAATTAATCTTGAGGGAGCGCTTGCGGTTCTCGCTGTCTAGGCCTCTCATGAACAATTCTCAGCAGTTATGTGTTACTATGGTCACGCCCAACTAAAGTAGTCACAGTTAGGAGGACATTGACAATGTTTTGGTAGTTTGGAAGTGGGGAACGTTGTCGCAATTGAAAGTTTAGAGAGATGGGACATTGTCAATTGGGTGGTAGTTTGAGGGGGGTATGTGGACTTTACTCTTTTTTTTTTTTTTTTTTTTAATTATTCTTTATTCTTTATTATTTTTATATTTTGCTCACCATAATTATTGTAAATCAAATTATATTATTTCTTGATTTTGTACTTATTGTATTTCCATTTTTGATTGGCCTTATTCAACTATATTAGATTATCAGTTAATGAATTAGGGAAGAACACTAGCTAGTTACATTGGTGCTATCAGCCTAAAATAACTAATTAATTTAGAACTTTTCTAAAGTCTCTTATAAAGCAAGTTTTACATAATAATTAAGCAATATAAGACTTAGCACTCATGACTTTTTTTATTGTAACACTCTAGAGATTAATTAATTGGCAATTAATTTTACAGTTCATCTCTCAGCCTTATCTCGCAAGGAACAAGACTCATGGATCTCTACTCTTCAAAAAGAAGATTATAACCAGCGGAAATATTAAGATTCTATCAACATTAATCATTATAATTAAAGCATCTATCAAGAATCATCATAATAGCTAAAACCATACCATACATATCATCGTTACAAGAGATTCATGTTATACTTCAATATACAAGCATGCATCAAAACTCTCAAGTGTACAGCATCACCTAAAATTACACTACAAGAAACTGACTCATCAGGGGCGACTTATTAGGGGCGACTTTATAGTCGCCCCTAATACTCAACTATTAGGGGCGACTTTTGAAAGTCGCCCCTAATAGTTAAGTATTAGCGTCCACATCCAAGTGGACGCTAATAGCCGACCCAAAAGATGAATATTAGCGTCCACTCTACAGTGGGCGCTAATAACTCGACCTTAATATATACGCGGGAATTATTCAAGAGGCGGGAAAAAGATCAATAGGGTCGACTTTGTAAGTCGACCCTAATACTTAAGTATTAGGGTCGAAGAGTAGGTAGAAAAATTAAAAAAAATAATAAAAAAATAAAATTAGTCACCAATAGCGTCCACTAAAAGTGGACGCTAAAGACTCATCATTAGGGTCGACATTGAAAGTCGACCCTAATAGTTAAGTATTTGTCGACCCTAAAATAGTAGGTAGAAAAATTAAAAAAATAAATAAAAAAATAAAATTAATCACCAATAGCGTCCACTAAAAGTGGACGCTAAAGGCTCATCATTAGGGTCGACTTTCAAAGTCGATCCTAATAGTTAAGTATTAGGGTCGACTTTTGTCGACCCTAAAGTGTAGGTAGAAAAATAAAAAAAAAATTAATCACCAATAGCGTTCACTTTTAGTGGACGCTAAAGACTCATCATTAGGGTCGACTTTGAAAGTCGACCCTAAAATGTAGGTAGAAATTTTTTTAAAAATAAAAAATAAAAAATAAAAAATTAAATTAAATTAAATTAAATTAATCACCAATAGCGTCCACTAAAAGTGGACGCTAAAGACTCATCATTAGGGTCGACTTTGTAAGTCGACCCTAAAGAGTAGGTAGAAAAATTAAAAAAAATAATAAAAAAAAAATTAGTCACCAATAGTGTCCACTAAAAGTGGACGCTAAAGACTCATTATTAGGGTCGACTTTGAAAGTCAACCCTAATAGTTAAGTATTGTCGACCCTAAAAAGTAGGTAGAAAAATTAAAAATAAAATAAAAAAATAAAATGAATCACCAATAGCGTCCACTAAAAGTGGACGCTAAAGACTCATCATTAGGGTCGACTTTGAAAGTTGACCCTAATAGTTAAGTATTAGGGTCGACAAAAGTCGACCCTAAAGAGTAGGTAGAAAAATAAAAAATAAAATAAAAAAATAAAATTAATCACCAATAGCGTCCACTTTTAGTGGACGCTAAAGACTCATCATTAGGGTCGACTTTGAAAGTCGACCCTAAAGAGTACGTAGAAATTTTTTTTTTTTTTAAAAAAAAAATAATTAATCACCAATTGCGTCCACTAAAAGTGGACGCTAAAGACTCATCATTAGGGTAGACTTTCTAATACTTAACTATTAGGGTCGACAAAGTCGACCCTAAAGAGTAGGTAGAAAAATAAATAAAATAAATTAAAAAAAAAAAATTTAAGCCCAATAGAGTCCACTTTGAAAGTTGCCCCTGATATTAAAGTATTAGGGTCGACTTTGTGGACGCTAAAGAGTAGGTAGAAAGATTATAAAAAAAAAAAAAAAAAAGAGTAGGTAGAAAAATAAATAAAAAAATAAAAAAATAAAATTTAAGCTAATAATTAATTATAAGATAAATATCACATTAATGATCTTTTATACTAAAAATTAATTAAATTTAAATTTGTTGTTAATATTTTAATAATAAAAACATATTTAATATTTGACTCATCGAACATATAATTTGATGCAATATCTCCTTCCATTAGGATTTGGCGTTAAAATGTTATTTCCCAAAAATTTACCTCCGATAATATGTCATTATTTATTTTATATAAATTATCGAATATTCAATCGATCATGATAGGATCAAATAATCGATCAAACTTCAAACAAATTAAAGGTTCGTTCACACATTCGTTAGGTCCTACTGCATTTGTTCGATCGATCATGATAGGATCAAATGATCGATCAAACTTTAAACAATTGAAATTGAAGGTTTAATCGAATATCCGATCAATCATAATGAATTAGTTCGATTGATCGTGATAAGATCAAATGATTGAAACAATTGAAATTGAATTAATTCGATTGATCGTGATAGGATTAAATGATCGATCAAACATCGATCCTACTGAATTAATTTGATTGATCGTGATAGGATCAAATGATCAATCAAATATTTGATCGATCCTAATGAATTAGTTCGATTGAGATCGATCCTAATGAATTAGTTTGATTGATTGTGATAGGATCAAATGATCGATCAAACATCCGATCGATCCTAATGAATTAGTTCGATTAATCGTGATAGGATCAAATGTTTAATCGAACATCCGATCAGTCATAGTGAATTAGTTCGATTTATTGTGATAGGATCAAATGATCAATCAAACTTGAAAAAATTGATGGTTCGATCGAACATCTGATCGATCATAGTGAATTAGTTTGATTGATCGTGATAAGATCAATTGATCGATCCAACTAGATACAATTGAAGGTTCAATCAAACATGTGCATATATCTTACAAGTTCAATAAATACATGTAATTTTTATAGATTAGGTTAAAAGAAATTCTTCCAACCCAGTTTAGAGAAAAACTTTGTCCATATATATATATATATATATATGTGTGTGTGTGTGTGTGTGTGTGTGTGTGTGTGTGAGAAAACTGCAAAATGATGTATATATATTAACAAATAAAAAATAGAAAAATAGAAAACTTTACTAATTATGACCCAAAAAATTAATTTTTTTTTTTCAATCAATTTTGACTTAAAAAAAAATTAATAAGCTAATATAATTGTCTTAATAAGTTCAAATAAAAAAAATTAAAAAGTGGACAATCAGCGTCAACATTATAGGTCGACGCTGATAGTATGGTTATCAGTGTCGACTCATATGGGTCGACGCTGATAGATTTATATTAGCGTCGAGTAAGTCGACGCTGATATAAAACTATGTCAGTTTGGTACAAATTGAAGGCGGGATCCATTGGCGCGGCGGGTGAAATTTTCGGAAATGTTTTTTGTATCTCCCCCTTTTTTCTTCTTCGCCTCTCTTACTCATTATTTTCATGTTATCCCCTGCCTTCTGCAGTTCTGCACAATACCAGGAGAGAGAGCTAAAGCGAGAGAGAGAGAGATCGACACAAGAGAGAGAGAGAGAGTGACGGACAAACGGAGAGAGACAGATGAGACCGCGAGAGAGAGAGAGAGAGATGCGATTCAAAGTTGCAGACGCACAACCATGTATTTTCTCCCTCTAGTTGCAGACGCACAGCCAGGTTCTCTCTCATTCGGTCCTCTTTCTCGCTCTCCTCTCTCTCTCTCTCTATATTTTGTTTTCTTAGATTTTATTCAATTTTTTTACGTTAATCTCATATCTGACTTTTGGTCTGTGATATGATATATATCTCTTTGTCTCTCTCACTAATGAACATTTGTCTTTCTCTAGTTGCCGAGCAAGGAAGAAAGAAGAGCTTCAGGTAAATTTTCTTCCTCTTCGTCTTCTCTCTTTTCGTTACTGTCCGAAATTCTCTCTCGTCGAAACCCTGTTTTCTCATGCTTTGGTTTAATTTCGAATCTTGGTGCATATTTCTGAAATTTACGCTTCATGTTGGCATACCTATGGATGATTTGAGAGTATTTTGCTAATTTTGGATTTGGGGATGAAAAATTGTAGAAGCCCGCCCCAATTTGTTTTTTGTAGAAGCCCCTAGTATGTGGAATTTGAGGATTATTGGGTCAACGCTAATGGTGGGTGTTGTTTTGATTTTTGGATAATTTCTTGATTTGATTTTGTGTGTTTCTTGATGTGGGATTTTATTTTGGGGACCCTATTCATAAATGTTCTTAATCATTTATATGGAATTTGAGGATTATTGGGTCAATGCTAATGGTGGGTGTTGTTTTGATTTTTGGACAATTTCTTGATTTGATTTTGTGTGTTTCTTGATATGGGATTTTAATTTGGGGACCCTATTCATAAATGTTCTTTGATTTCTCTTCTTTTATGACTGATAGGTATTATAAGAAACTTTACCTTCATTATTCCAGTTCAATTTTTCTGCCGATGTGTCTAAATTTGATTTTTTTGCACCTATTTAATAAGTCCCATCAGATTTTTCTGGTTAAAATTTTAGCAGGTTAATGGTAGTGGCCAGTTCTGTGGTGTAGCTGAAATGGTTGGACCTGTAGATTTTGAGAAGGACGCAGATTACTGGCAGCAAGATAGATGGAGCGGGCAGTTTCCAGTTCGGTGGCACATCATTAAAGATGTTCCCAATGTTCGATTCCGTCACATTCTACTTGAAAATAATGATAATAAGCCTGTTACTCACAGCCGAGATTCTCAGGAGGTAGCAGTTAATTGATTATGAAGACACAAACACACACACACACACACATACAAACAAGCTATATACTTACCTGTTTTTGATAGAAACTAAAACCATTTTCGAGCTTATAATTGAGGTGTTTAGGGACACCCAGACATTGTTTAGATGGTTGCTAATTGCCATGCCCTCAAAGGAATCCTGTGCCTTGGTTGATGTTGCTTTTTTCCTTAATAAAATTTCAACTTTTCCATCTGTTGATAGGTTTGTTGCCTCAGGCTTTGGTCTGAAAAAGGCCAACTGCCAAGTTTTCAGATTGTGAGCTCAAGGGCTCTAATAGTTTACCTACTGGAAATGGAAAAATCTTAGATTGATGGGCATAACATGGCATGTAGTGGGATGTGCAGGACAGTGGATCAGGTTACTTTGGTAGGTGCAAAAGGCATATCTCATATTATGTCAAATACCGTCCCTGGGTGTGCAACTAACGTGCATCCTCACAAATCACTAAGTTAATGTTGGTGTTATGATTAAATGTTACCTCACTTAAGAAAGTCACTATAAAAAGTGAATTTAATGTGTTTAGTTGGCCCTAATTATGGCCTTACCAGCTTCTCTTGTTTATAATAGTATGTGATATCTAATATATTTTTCAAGCGGCCTTTCTCCTTCCTAAAACTTCCATAGTGATCAACTGGTGTCAAACCTCAGTTTATATTTTCCATCAAGACGAATATTTGTACTACGCCGTAGGTACTTGATAAATTCAGTTTATTGGCATTCAGTAAACTCTGCTCAATTGTTGAATAATGAAGTTACATCTACCTTGGGTTAAATCATTGTATTTAACCATACATGTTATTTATAATAGTGCTCTTTTCTTCTTTATTTTTTATTTTTTATTATTTATGAGAAGAACATACAGTCGATATGAAAACTCGACCCAAACAGGATCTGTCATTAAGTTCCAAGGTCAGGTTTAGTTTAAGGTGATATGAGTTTTGATGGGTAAAAAAATTCCTACCGTTAGATTTGATTTTGTGTGTTTCTTGATATGGGATTTTATTTTGGGGACCCTATTCATAAATGTTCTTAATCATTTATATGGAATTTGAGGATTATTGGGTCAATGCTAATGGTGGGTGTTGTTTTGATTTTTGGATAATTTCTTGATTTGATTGTGTGTTTCTTGATATGGGATTTTATTTTGGGGACCCTATTCATAAATGTTCTTAATCATTTATATGGAATTTGAGGATTATTGGGTCAATGCTAATGGTGGGTGTTGTTTTGATTTTTGGATAATTTCTTGATTTGTTTTTGTGTGTTTCTTGATATGGGATTTTATTTTGGGGACCCTATTCATAAATGTTCTTAATCAGCTTAAAAAGGGTTTTGGACAATTTCTTAACAGTTTTGAAGTGTCTTCGGGAGTAGGGATTTTGTATTATCGTTCATTTTTTATGCTCTATGTTGTCTTGGATTTGAGGACAATCTAAAAGTTGCTTTATTTGTAGTTGTTAACAACAGTTGTTTGCTGCTAAGCTAACCATTGACTGGTCGTTTCTAGTTCTGGGTGTCTGATATGTTGTGAGGTCTTGAGCATCAAGCTTTGTGTTTCTGCCGGAATATGTATTATAATTTAGCTGGTGATTTTTTAATAACTTTGTGTATCTTATGAAAATATTGAGTTCATTTGCATTTAGATGTTTGTTACACATTTGATTTGATTGGTTGTTGTTCTATTTTCAGGTCTTATTTGTTTACCCTCCAGAAAAGCAGCTGCCTCTTAAATACAAAGATCTTCTTTCATTTTGCTTCCCTGGAGGCTTGGAGGTTGGGTGTATGCTTTTTGGGTCAATTTTTGGAATGATCAGTTTGTGTATTTGAAAGTTAGGAGCTATATTTCTTATTGCTCATGACTTCTAGTTGTTCAGCTGCTGTGGAATCATAAAATGTAACTTATGCTTGAAGTTTATTTAGTTACCATCTACTGGCGCTAGAAAAATGCTCATTAAACTGAATACCAGGGAATACCAGTGTTCCCTGGTTCTGCGATCGATCGCACTTGGAGTGTGATCGATCGCAGTACCAGAGGGTTTTTAAGTAGGTTTTTTATATTTTGCGATCGATCGCAAAATGTCGAAAACCTACTGGTACTGCGATCGATCGCACACGATTGTGCGATCGATCAAAGATTATTTTTAAAAAAAATTTTTTAAGACCATTAGGGTCCACTTTGTTGACACTAATGGTTAACTATCAGCGTCCACTTTGGTTTGAACACTAATAGTTAATTTTTTTAAAAAAAAAATTTTGGACCATTAGGGTCCACTTTGTGGACGCTAATGATTAACTATCAGCGTCCACTTTGGTTTGGACGCTGATAGTTAATTTTTTTTAAAATTTTTTTAGGACCATTAGGGTCCACTTTGTGGACCCTAATGGTTAACTATCAGCGTCCACTTTTAGTGGACGCTAATGGTTGATTATCAGCCATAGTCTTTAGGGTCAAAACATTTCGACTTTTAGGGTCGATAAAGTGGACGCTAAAAGTGATCATTAGGGTCGACTTTAAGTGGACGCTAATAATCACGCATTTGATCATTAGGGTCGGACTATTAGCGTCGACACCTTTAGGGTCGAAAAGTCGACGCTGTTGTCAACAGCGTCCACTTTAAGACTTTTAGGGGTGACTTCAAGTCGCCCCTAAAGACCTAAATTCTTGTAGTGTTACTAGCCATCTAATCTCGCAATAAGTCCTCAAGCATCACCCAGATCAAGTCTTCTACAATAACCGGAAGCTTTGCGGCATCAAACTTCTGCTAAAGTATCTATAACAGCACATATATATGTATGGGGGAATAAAAAAAGAATATAAGGGTAAGCCCGATGACTTAGTTGGTATAAATGCACATGACATACCCGTTATTAAATGGTAAACTCAGTTGTTTATAAAGCACATGCAGCTTTATGAGGTGACAATTTATCATGGATGCAATATAAATGTAGTATATGTTGTAATTTGAGAATCATGTCATAGTTCAAACTTATGGTCTACCCGAGATATTATCTATTCCCGACAGGGTTGGTGCTATCCCGATAAACTCGTAATACAATACTGGTGCCCTGGATATTGTATGCTATCGTCCATCACTAGTAGCCTGGCCGAGTCTGACCTTGGGTGGCCCACACTATTAATGATATCCGTCCTGTAGTGACCAACTAATCAAACATGGCTGCGCCGGTCATGAATAACCATTGGACTCAAAGCCCATATAAACACACTCACATTTGATCATAGAGTTAACATGTATAGTAAGCTCATGGCCGTTATCCCACACGTATCGGTGTACAATGTCATACGATGTAATTAATCTAATTCATCTTTTACATGTATGCTTTTACAAGTCTCATCATTTGATTATCTTGCTAATCAATATACGTTTTCACAAAATAGAATTCACCGTAATCTAAAATGTGTTTTATGAGAGTTGTAAATATGCATGTTTGATATATATATATATAAAATAGTCGTGCAATGTGGAAAAAGTAATAACAAGTATTCATGTGAGTTTGTACTCACTTGTCACATAAAGCTCTTACATAAAATCCTGTAAAGGCTCTGCAACCTCAAAATTTGAGAAGAGACCTATCATTAGTTCTAAATTCAAGCTAAAGCAAGCCTTAAACCTAAATATTTCCAAAACAGACTTTTTGCCTGACCATTGAATGTTCGGCCATGACATCGAACGTTCGAACAGAGAGGTGTGAATGTTCAATGCTGGGCAGAAATCTCATTTCGAACCAAAAAGCCATTAAACCACCTCTAAGCAAGTCCTAAGGCCTTATCATAAGCTCTAACAGAATCCTAACCCAAAATAACATCTCTATGCAGAAGAGACTATATCTAATATCATCAAAACATTAACCCAAGCTTAAACCAAGATTAAGGCCAATAACATAACTAGAAGTTCAAAACTACCAACTAAGCTAACTATGAAAATCACTTAAACAGCATAACAACTAACTAAAGAACAAGTTAGGCTTAGAGGATTACCTCCAAAAAATCTCTCATTCTCCTTCAAGAACTCTCAAACAAAGGTTTCACAGGGCAACATGAGCGGAATGAGGCTGAAGGGTTGAGCATGGAGGGATATTTATAGGGTTGGAAAAGCTGTGGGTGTTGTTGTGACAGTTCAACAAGTCACCGAACGTTCAGTACTTAGGGCCGAATGTTCGATGTACTATTACACAGTGGTCTGATGTGCTTCCTGTCTACTTTCTGTCGAATGTTTAGTGCTAGTCTTTGTTGAACGTTCTATACTTCCCAGCAAATGTTCGATACTTCCCAATGAATGTTCACAACTAATGTTTTAGCAATTTGATCGATTGTTCAATGTTTAGTAAAATATGCTTAACTTTTGCTACAGGTCTCAGAATTGCGCGTAAGACCCCATTCCGAAAAGCTCTTTCCAAAACAAACTTCATGGTATCCATTCCAATACTTTTGAATGTCTTCTTGGGATTCAAAAATATAATATTTTTCTCTTAAGACGGTATTTTCAATGCTTTCTTGTCCTTTAGAAATTATTTATTACCCTTTACACTATAATTGATCCCATTCTCGTTATCCTAATCATTCAATTTGGTTACCATGTATAAGCTGATTTTTCAGTACTGGAAGCATCGAACATTCGGTACATTTGTTGAACGTTTAGTGTAACAATAAAATCTTTTGGGAAAAATATACTTTAACCCCCCCCCGGGGGAAGTTGTACACCTCTTTTGATTCTACTTCCCATGTTTAAAAATTGACAATGTACCCCCATTAAGTTTCTTTGTTTGCAATGTAGCCATTTTGTTTGCAAATTCCATCTTTTTTTACGGTTTGGAGGTCCCTTACGTCTCACTTGGCCTTTAAGCACCAAAATTGCCAAAATTACACCTTTGATATTTCAAAATTACCCAAACTGTCCCCATGTTTTTTTTTGCAATTTTTTTTTTTAAAAAAAAAAAAACTAAAGAAAAAAAAAAACATTAAAAAAAAAAAAATCTAATGGGGGGCTGACATTGTAGACTTTTCACATGCTAAAAATTCACGTGAGACGTACTTGTATGACAAACCATCCAACATAATAGAATCTTTTCACAGAATAGCAACATTGTAAAAAAAAAAAAAAAAAAAAAAGTTTGGAGGGTACATTGAAAATTTTTAAATATGGGAAGCAGAATCAAAAGATGTGTCCAACTTCTGGGGGTAAAGCGTATTTTCTCCAAATCTTTAAAAAGTCTAAAGTCTTACACTCTACCAAATGATAACTAACCCTAGTATCCTTAAATCATAATTAGAGTGCACTTAATCCTAACTTTCTTTTGGGGTATTACATTTATAAACCTTTCACTCTATCATGTATGTTATTACTCTTCATGTTTTTAATGTGGAACCGGGGTGTTACAAAATTCCTCCTTAGAGTAACATACATAGAGTAACATACATATTTTCAATGTAGAATTGGGGTGTTACAATTTGTAATGCAATATTATTCATATCCATTTGTTAAGGCGTAAAATGATTTATGAAAAATGTTTTTCTCATTTTCAGGTGTTTGGTACAACTGAAAATAATCGTCAATGAAAAATATTTTCGATTTGACCGAAACAGCCTTTTTAATTTTTAGAAAATGATTTCAATTTTTGAAAATCGTAAACCATTTTTCGAGTTTGAGCGTCTCATTCTCAAATCAGCAGACTCAACCAAGACGTCATCGGGACTTCAATGAAAAATTGTCAAGACCTGATTGGGACCCTGCTGTGACCTGGCCTATCGAGACATCGTTGGAACCCGACCAGGACCCAACGGGGACATTTTTTGTAATTTAAAGTTTCATATAATTGAATGAAAATATATATTGAAAAAAAATTGTGATTTTCCGTACATCCAAACACCGGAAATTTTTTCTTTTCAGTAAATCATTTTTTGACAGAAAATATTTTACGTCGAAACAAACGGAGCCTAAGTTTCATTTCACAATTTTTTTTTGAAATGAAAACATTAGAAACTTGAATTTGTGGGTGTAAAATAAAGCTCAAAAATTATGATAAAGTCATTACTTTCCCTCTCTTGATCTTCCCACAAACAAAGTGATCCAGCCAAAAAAAAAAAAAAAAAGGCACTTAAATCAAAGATTTATAAGACAAATAAAAATACATTTTTTTTGGAAGGTACACAATTTACAATTTGGCAAATAGTCAAATGCTCATGAATTGTAATTTTCGCCTTAGATAAAAATAAATTATAGGACTTTCTATTTTGGGTGACATGGCTTGGTCTCCATCTCTCAAAGTACTTAAATATTTTAATAATTTATTTTCATAATTTTTACTTTGATTCCCTTTGTGATATCCCTATAATATTCTCATGGGATATAAAGGAATTGTTTTTTTGAATTATTGTCAGAATCTTTCTTGTTGAAAGAATTTTATTCTCATCATCATAATTAAGAAAAATAACTACTTGTTCTCCTATTGAGTGAATGTATCAAATATAAAATTGAGCAATTAATATGAAGGATAAATTTCATCCAAAATTTATCCCAACAAAAATCACAAATTAAGAGCAGAAAATTTTCTTATATAACCAAAAGGGAAATACGAGATGTTCTCATGGTCCTAAATAGATATTATCTTTTAAAAAGCGGGTAAGAGAAATAAGAGACCGGTGGTGCCAGTTTCATTTTCTCTTTTTTTTAGAGAAATAATATCCACCTACAACCCGGAGAACACCTAGCACTTTCCTAACCAAAATCAAATACAACATTCAAGTGAACAACAAAAAGGAAACATAAACAATAATTTCAACAAGATTGGAACGGTAACAACAAAAGAAAACCAACGAAATCACTCATGTGTTTTCTTCCCTCATAGGCACTTAGGAAACTTCAAGCATCTGTTTGCAAACTCAGAGCTCCATGTTTACCGGCTCGAATCATCATTCTCTAACAACAAACCCACACACACATCTTCGAAAATACCCATTGAACAAAACTAAACATGGATTAAACAAGCTTAATACACGAAAAGAATAAGCCTAATTTGGTGTAGGGTTTACTTCTCTTAAAGATAGAGACCCGAAACTTCCAATAAATTATGTATTCTCTCTTTTTCTATCTCATTTCTCCTCTTAGGGTTTTCCAAGCTGAAGGGGGGGCAAAAATGGAGTTAAATGTCATTCTAGACCCTTAAATAGGTTCTCTCCCTCGAGCCCATGCTGAGATGACTAGTTCTTATTTGCATGCAAATTGTTCCGATCGATCGTTTAAAGCATCGAATGATTGTTTTTCTCAATATTGTTGTACTGGTCGATCGTTAGGGTTTGAGCAGCACAGATCAATCGTTCTAGGACACCGATGGATCGTTCTGCACTGAATCTTTCCAAGTGTGGAGTGGGAAGGTTGGGTTGAGATGGATTTAACATATTTAATTGAGCTAAAATTCATAGAAGGTTCATATAATTATGACATGAGAGAAGCCAAATAATTAAAATTTATATTAAGATGACAATCTCAAAAGATAACGATAGAAAAGAAAAATACTTTAAATAGAGACCAATCAATTCATGATGAATTAGACTTTATCATGAACAATTAATTATTAAACCAAAAAACAATGGAAATTAATATAAATCAATTACATTTCCAATATATTACAACAGCTCCAAGAACCATTCCGAAAGTAACCGCCGTTAAGATTCCCGCAGTTGTCTTTAATGCAGGATCCCACGGATCTTTCTTAGGGATCGTAACATAAAGAATGCCACCGTCGAAATTAGTTGTTATATCTTCTTTCTTTAAACCTCTTGGGATTTCTATCTCTTTGTTTAAGCTTTTCCATCTTTTTAAGGTTCCGTCCAACGGACGTCGTCCTCTGATTGTAAACATCCCACGATCGTTATCTATCTTTAGTTCATCTTCTCCAAACCCTGAAAGATGGAAGGGAATTAATTAATCGAACAAAATAATTAAGCTTTAATAATATATATATATATATATATATATATTTTTTCTTTTTCTAATTAAATTAGGAAAGGGCGACAAGGGAAAGGACATATATATAATACCATGAAGATCAACCGCAAGAGTGTCATGCGTTAGGTGCCTATGCCACTTGCAGTAGGGTTCGATCTCTTCGTTCGCCATGGGAGATTGCTTGGTTTTTTTTGGTGTTTAGGGTTTTAAGCGAGATATATATATGCATGTCTCTCCATATATCCTTTTATACCGATAAAAGATACTTGAGAAATTGGTATGAAAGGTTCCTTGAAAGTTTACGTTTAAAGAAAGAATATCATTCTCTTTTTGTTGTAGTTTCTAAAGCTTTTCACCTTCCTTTCGCACTTTTTTATTCCTACCTTTTGGTAGATAGGCTTGGTTAAAAAAGTCTTTTCCACACAAAATAAAAAACACACTTTTTTTTGGAAGAATAGGAGGATCTTTCCATTTCACTCGGTGGTTGAACTTCTCTCTCCCGAGAGAAGTTTTTTTTTTTTTTTTTGAAACTCTCCACCTCCTCCATGAATGCTCTCCACAGCCTCTTTGTGGCTTTTTTGGGGGGAGGGAGGGATGCTGAAAGATTTTCAAAATTAATAGATATAAATATTATTTTGTGTCTTGAAAATGTTTTAAAAGAGTAATTGTAAGGACCATCTTTTTATTTTCCTAAAGTTGATGTGGCTTTCAAAATCACCATTGGATTAAAATTCAAGTATGATTCATCTAAAATTTAATGGTAATTTTAAAAGCCAAATCAGCTTTAGGAGGATAAAAACATGACCCCTAGCATTACTCGATTTAAAGAAGACTTTAAAGAGCATTAAATGGAGATAGAAAATGGAGTTGACATTTATAGTGCCCAACAAACTTTAAGGTACTAGAAATGCTTGGATGCATGCACACAAGTGACAAGTGTGTACTTTAGTATAGTACCAAGCATCGGACACACAGTCCACACGTCAGTGCTAGTCGTGCTTTTGTGGCTCCTTGACGGAGTGATGTGATCATGACCATTCATTTTTTGACGGTCAAGATCGTTCGATCTAGTGGTTTGATCTAAACCATATGATGCTTTTTAAGTAGATCCAGTAATTGGATTTACTCGACTGTAATTAAAGTTAATTTAGTAGTTTAATTTCGAAATTATCTAGTAGATAATTATCTCTTATTATTCTATTATCTTTATAACTCTTCCCCGTACTTAGAAATTATCAAAGTCTTTGTCTTTTGGTAGAATAAAAAATCTGAGGATATTTTGAGTTAATTTCGTTTGTGCAAGACACAAATAAACGATAGAAGTTTTTTGGGCTCCATTGTATCATGTAGAAATATTTGTTGTTACCCATTTATTTGCATACCATATCCGGTGGGGGCAAATAATTTATTAAGGAAAGTGACGAAAAGACTTTATTTTCTCCCTTTTGCCCCCTTCCCCTTCGCCTAGTGTGGCTCTTTCTCCTCCCCCCTCCATCACCGGTTTTCTCTTTTTCCCTTCTTTTTTACGTCTAAGTAGCTACATCGTTGTTCCTCCTTCCCCAAACCTCTTTGCCCCACCTGGCCGTCTTCCTCTGGCCATGCTCGACCCCTAGCCGTCGTACCGTTCACGATTCTACGGTGGATCTCAGATCTAGATCTCTCTAAGCCAAATTTGTTGCCCTTCATTTCTTCATAGCTCCGACGCGCCACACCATTATGTTCATCGGCTTCCCAACTTTCCGCCGCTATCGTCATCTTCCTGTTCCAGTCACCACGCGCTTGCGCTTGGATCTCATGCCTCGACGCATTTATTTGTTTTTCTTTCCATGTATTTTTCATTTTAATGTGCTTTGCAGCTTTATGTGTTTGTTGCTGCTTTTGTGTTTTGTGGGTTACTGTCTCCTTGGTCTTTGTCTATTTGATCGTTCTGTTGAGACTTTTGTAGTTGGAGCAGCGTTGATATCTACATACTCTTCAGTCCATGCATCGGACTATAAGAGTGCATATTCGGCATCAATCTCATTTTGGTGGTTGTTGCTGTCTCCAAGTGGGGGTTCAAATAGGTTTGCCTTAATCTGTGCCCCTTTTTCTTCTGTAACCGCCTTGTGCGGCCATTTGAGTTGACTGAGTTACTTGTTTGATCTAATTCCTAACTGTAGTATATATTTTCGCAATGTTGTATTTCGTTTTAGGTTTGTTGCTGGGGAGTCTAACCCTTTTTCGTTTTTAGGATCGCCCACTTTCTCTTCCATTCGGATCAAGAGTGAAAATGATCTCTTCTTGTAACCTTTTTCCTTATTCAATTAGAAAAAAAAAAAAAAAAAAAAAAAAAAATTAATAAACAATTCACATAGTCCCTTAGCAAAACAAAACGAAAAATAAAATGAATGCAAGAAACATAAATCCTCTTTTGTGGGAGAGACGATTGCATTTAGCATATGCAACAAGTTTTTTAAATCCCCAGGCATCCTTAGTGGACGAGTGAAGTCTCGTAAGGGCTTAACAGGAATGATACCAACAAACATTGTAGAGCTATATTGTTAACAAGAAAGAAGTTTCACACAAACCATGGTTCTTATTCATGAGGAAGCTTAAAAAGACAAACACCGTCATTTCAATCAAAGGAAATCCAGAATCAACTTACTCATAAATGGACAATTGAGACCTCATATGTTTTGAAAAGTGAAAAGTGTAATTAGCATACAATTATAAAACTTTCAGCTTAAACTCAAGACAAGTTCCATAAAATTTGTAAAAATCCCTAACAAATTAAACAACCAAGGCAAGATATGTATTTTTTTTTTTTTTTTTTTTTTTTACAGGCCCTGGAATGTCTAACTCCCTTAAGGTTTCTAATTGACCCATGTAACAAGTGTTAGGCTAATGACTCCCAAGTTAGGTGGCTTTAGGACATTAAATATAAAACATCCCTAAGAGCTTATTAACTCAAGTCAAAAAGGCTACGAAGTCAGATTAGCCGTAGCATAAATCGACACTGAACTTCACACCTTTGGACGCGAACACTTAATGCTTAAGGAGGCAAGAGATCCAGTTACTCAGCGGAAAACTCAACATGATATTTTTTTTTTCTTTTTCCTTCTCTTTTTTATTTATTAATTTATTTATTTTTTTATCTTGCAAGCCAATGGTTATTCACCAATAGGTCATCCAACAAATCTCAAAGAGAACAAGCTTAAGCTCAAACATCATACCTTATAGAAAACATGCTAATGTGCTCATAAAAATTTATCTCAAAAACAAGTGAAATTTCTTTTACCCAAAAATAAGTCAAAGGACTCAGACTCCTAATGACATAATGATGTGTTCAACTCTTTAAGCAAGCTAATGAAATGCAAATCACAGTTACAGTTTAACTCAAATTTGACAACAACATAGCACAATTTTTTTATTTTTCAAATTTTTTAACACAAAATGACAAATAAAAATAAACAAATAAGAACAAAAATAAACAGACAAAGTGTTTTTCTATACCCCCAAACTTAAATCACACATTGCCCTCAATGTGTAGTATAGAAATACATTACCAGAAGTAAGAAAATCTGAGTGTGAACAAGGCTAGGGCATCCCCCAAACTTAAATACCAAAACACCTGTCAACAAAAACTAACATTATTTATTTCACAGAAACAACACTTCAAAAGATTAATTGCTGTTAGAAACAAAAACAAAAATAAAAACAACATGTAATAAAAAAGGAAAGAAAGAATTTGTGGAGTGAAGTGCAGAAAATAAATTGGAGGAGAAAACTTTACAGCGCTTCCCCCTATCATGCGGATGTCCAACCAATCCCTTCCACCCCTTCTTCTTCAAAACTTCATACTCCTCTGGAATGATGTTTTGCCATCTTATGTAGAATTGCTTGCTTCGAAGGATCTTCTTAGGAAAGTGGTTCCTAGATTTGTGTGCTTGTGTGCACAAGTCCTTGAGTATCTTGACATAAGATGGCTCTTTGAGGCATTCAGGCGATGAAACTTTGGGCTCTTGATGTGTCTCAAGAGGGACAGTGATGTAGGCATGAGCTTTAGTACTCACTTCCTTGTCACTAGGCAGATTAGGATCCGTTGGGGGCTCACTGTTCTCATGGTGCTCAATTTGCTCAACTTGTTCAACTTTTTCTTCCTCCTCAATGTTTTCCACAATTTCATCATTTTCAACCGTAATGGTGACTTGGGCATACTTATGATTAGAATTTTCGGAATCATCCTCATCAATCATGTAGTGCCTTTTACTCATCAATTGATTTTGAAACTCTTCTTTCTCTATTCTATTGAATTCAGCAACTAGATGATTGATCTGTCCTTCCAACCTTGACATAGCTTGATGAGTGAAGTTCTTAAGTTCTTGTTTGTCTTTGCTATTGGTCATGGCGGAGTTTGTCAGCTCTTGTATGACTTGGGACGAGTTCACACTGGAATTCTTTAGCTCTTGGATATTCTTGTCAGTTGGTTGCACGAATGCTTTCATCATGTCTTCTAGTGACGTATGTGGTGCAGGTTGTGGCACTTGAGTGGTGGTTTGATATGCAAGCAGTTGAGCTTGATGATTGAATTGCAGTCTGGGTGAGCATAATTTCCTCTAGCTTGAGTTGGCCACGAGAAATCATAATGGTTGCTCCAGTCCGGGTTGTAATAATTGAAATTTGAAGTAAACCCCAGGCTGAAGAAATTAGTGTTCATCTGCTCATATGAAGAATTAAAAAATTGTCCCCAAGATGGATAATCATTATCACTATGATAAGGGTTGAAGCAGTATGAACATGGTTTATGTCGTGTGTAAGTGTGAGAAAAATGGGTTGGGGTAGATCTAGCTACTTTGAAGTGCTCTAATTTGTCATGTAAGTCTTTGATCTCAGCTCGAATCTCAGCTTGAGAATCCATGATCACTCTCACTTTTTAGCACATAAAACATTAACCATTATATATATAATAAACTAAAAAAAATGACTAACACACAAAAAATAAAATAAAAATTTAAAAACTCACAAAAAGGATCAAAAATAAATTTTTGGTAAAGATCTATGGAACTGCTGCAATTGCTACCTTTCCTGTGAGTGCGCTCGATTGCGCTGATGTGCGCTCAATCGCACTTGAGTGAAGATGCGATAGTTAACGAGCGTAGGTGCGCTTGAGCTTGTGCGCTCAATCTCAATCATAGTACGGCTACGATCGATCGCACTAGCAGGGGTGTGTGGAAGGTGCTGCTGCAGAACTGTAAAACAAGCCAAAAAAACAAAACAAAAAAACAACAAGAAAAATCTTTTTTTTTTTGTTTTATTAGTAACACGAATAAAACAAAACAAATTGTAGAAAAATAAAATCCTAATTATAACTAGTAGAAGAATAAAACTAATTTAGAAATAAATTGAACAATTCCTCGGCAACGGCGCCAAAAACTGTTGTGTCAATTTATATTAACTCGCAAGTGCACGAATCAATTGTAGTTAATGGATTGCAAGTGCGAGGTCGATCCCATAGAGAATTGTATTCTTGAAAGAGCAATTTATATATCTAAACTAATTAAATCCTAATCTAGTTCCAAAAAAAGTTTAAATTTTGAGTTTTGAAAATTAAAGGATAAACATAAATTAAATAAAATAAAACAAAAGATAAAGACTAAGGTTTGAGAATCTACACTCACCGAATCATAACAACATACTCCATGTCATCAATAATTATCTGAAGTTCTCACAATTAAAATCTTAGATATGTTTTATTATACTTCAACAGTTAATCAAAACCATCCCATGTATCCATTCATTGCACAAATCACAAAAGGAATCCAATATCAATTAAATCATCAGATGTATCCGTAAATCACAAAAGATATCCAATTTTAATTGAAACACCTAATGTATCCGTAAAACAAATTACAAGGGATATCCAATTTTTAGGCAAATAAAATCAAGCAATCAATTCTACTGAATTATCTCAAATCATCAAGTATATAATTGAATCACAAAAGATATTCAAGAATCATTCATTCTAATTGAAAAGAAGTAAAACAATTGAAATATAAAACTCAATAAAATCGGATAAATAAAGAATAACATAAAAGTGATGTCCCTCTTCAACGGTGAGGCTTCATCCCTAACCTTAGTTGGAAATTTAGCTCAACATAAAAATAAAATCTAAACCTAAAGAAAAACTAAACTAAAGAGAAAAGTTGTAGAATTTTGCTCTCTTGACTTGTGTATCTTTTCTTGAATGCAAAGAGGTCTATTTATAGGTTTAGGGAAGTCCTAGAAGCCCTAGGAAATCTAGATAATTCTGAGGTCTGTGTTAAGTGCCAAAATATTCATATTTTAGCCCTTAAACTTATATGTGTTAATTCCGTAGTGTTGTTAGTTTATGCCATTTTATTAATTTTCTGTATTTTCTATGTCTTTGTAGGCCTTTGGAAGAAAATGAAGAAAACCTAGAAGTATTGAGCTTAAAGAGCAAATTTGGGAAAAGTTGAAGGCTCTGGTAGTGCGATCGAGCGCACACGGTCTGTGATCGAGCGCACTACGATTGAGTGTGCACGGGCTATGATTGAGCGCACCCATGAGCTGGAGAACAATGAGCTATGGCCAGAATGCCATTTCCTTTCATATTAGGGTTTTTCAAGTTCCACTTGTAATAAGACTAAACCCTACGAATTTTCTAAGTTTACTAGTGTGTCAAGGACTTCTAAAGGCCTATAAATAGACCTCTAAAACTTTGAGAATGAGGATTCTGGAATAAAACAAACTTTGGGGAGAGGAATTAGAGGCTATTTCTAGGAGCGGTTTTCAGTTCTTTCTTTCCCTTTACATTTTCTTTTATTTTAATTATGTATAACTAACTCTTAAAGAGGGCTAGATTGAAGCCCTAATTATGTTTATTTAATATTTCAATATTGGCGCATTTGTGATAATCATATTATGTTCCTTAACTTGATTAATTCATTTTTTCTTGAATTTCTCATATGTATGTGATTGGCCCTTATATGCATGTGGTATAAACTAGTTAATTAAATCAATTTGGATGATCGAGTCTTGGGTTTAATAAGAGTAACAAAAGAAATCCACACCAGGTTCTTGGATTAATCAACATGGAGAATCGGGAGTAGACACTCATGCCCTAAGCCTCATGTGTTTGTCGACTTCCACAAATTTATGCTTTCTTAAAGAACAGCTTAGTAGACACCCATGCTAAATCCTTTAAAAAATAAAAGAATTAGAGTAGACATCCATGTTTAATTCGTTGCTTAGGAAAATCAATAGCTTAAGGAGTAGACACCTATACCCTTAGGTTGATAAACATTAAGTATTCATAATATGATTAGATCATTGGCATATTGTTATATTATCTAAGTATGATTAGTGGTGGATATCAAAGCCCTGCCTTTACCTTTTCATTTATCTTTATATCTTTTTATTTCTTTTTCACAATATCAATTTAGTGACAATTTGATATGTTTATCAATTCAGCTTAAGGGAACCAAACATTGAACAACCTGACGAAGAAGAAGAAGAAGAAGAAGAAGAAGAAACAAATGTCATTGTTGTTCATTCTAAGAAGGATTTCAGTGAACTTTGAGATATTGAGACATTGCACATTGGAAATAATTGGAAGCTTCATATTTATATGCTAGTTCACTTCACACTGTTTCGAATTTGTGTTGTCTTAGCATGTCTTTTGTAAGTGATTAAATTTTAACTTTCAATTCATTGTGAAGATGGAGTTCATTTTTTTTAAGCTTGCTAATGAATGAAAAATTATGGTTTTGAGTGATACCTTAATATTTACATAACATGAACTCTCGCATGATGTTTGTGGGTAACATTCCTGAAAAACCCTCACAAGACTTCACTTGTCCTCTAGGGAATTCCTAGAGGTTTAAAAGGCTTGTTGTATATGCTAAATGCAGTCACACATCCCATGAAAGATAGATTTAGCTTTTTGTTTTCTGTTTTTCATTTTGTTTTTAGTTTGCATTGCTAAGGGACTAGCAATATGTAAGTTTGGGGGTGTGTTAAGTACCAAAATATTCATATTTTAGCCCTTAAACTTATATGTATTAATTCCTTAATGTTGTTAGTTTATGCCATTTTATTCATTTTCTATATTTTCTGTGTCTTTGTTGGTCTTTGGAAGAAAAGGAAGAAAACTTGGAAGTATTGAGCTTAAAGAGCAAATTTGAGAAAAGCTGAAGGCTTTGGTAGTGCAATCGATCGCAGAGGAACACACAATCTTTATATCTTTTTATTTCTTTTTCACAATATCAATTTAGTGACAATTTGATATTTTTATCAATTCTAAAACAAAATTAACAATCTTCATGGGATCGATCTCGTACTTGTTATACTATACTATCGTTTGATCTTGTGCACTTGCGAGTGAAACGTACTAAATATTATCTATTAATTTAGGTAGTATTTAGTACAACAAGTTTTTGGTGCCGTTCCCCAGGATTGTTTGATTTTGTTTATAATTTTTTTTTCTTTTAATTTAATTTTGTTTTAAATTTTTTTGTTTTTCTAGTTTTTTCCGTAGTTTCTACTCTATCTCTGAAGGTGCGCTCAAGCGCCCAACCAGGGCGATCGAACGCACCAGTGGGATCGAGCACACCTCACGGTGCGATCGATCGCACATCCGAACAACAGCATAGAAACTATTCTAATTATAGATCTGATTTTTTCTTTTCTTTTCTTTTCATGCAGGGTCAGTTGAGTCTGCATCTTCATAAGTTTTATTTTTAATTTTTTTTTCTTTTAACTTTTTGTTATTTTATTTTCAATTTCACACATGTGGGGAGGCATTCTGACGCCCAATGAAGCATGTTCATTTTGCCATGAACCTTATCACCATGTTAGAAATTGTCCCTCAATAAGACAAATTTCTAACGATTTTTTTGGGCATATGAACACATCGGGGAACGACAGCTATTTTGACTCTTATAACCCATCATGGAGTCAAAAGTCTAATCTCTCGTGGCAAGCTCAAGCTCCTGGAATTCAAGCACCACAACTTCATGAAAAGGAGCCATCTCCACAGTTTTATGATCAATCTTCTCCCATTGATTGGCCTCAACAATACCAAGAGCAACAGCAATACCAAGAAGAACCACCTCCTCCAAAAAGGCCTACCTTAGAAGAAACAGTGTCAACTTTTCTTAGCCACAGTAAGGCCTGTAATCAAACGGTTGCAATCTACCATGGCCAAGATAGAGGATCACTTCAAGCAAATATCAGATATCTTTAAAGAAGAAGAGTGTCAAGGTCAGCTCATGGCAAATCCTAATGGACTATACATGGAGGAAGAGGGCATCTACTATCATGAGAAAGCTGTCACATTGAGGCATGAAGAGGTGGTTGAAAATCAAGTGGAAGAGGGGAATGAGGAACAGTGTCAGCTTTTCTTAGCCATAGTAAGGCCTGTAATCAACGGTTGCAATCCACCATAGCCAAGATAGAGGATCACTTCAAGCAAATATTAGATATCCACAAAGAAGAAGAGTGTCAAGGTCAGTTCATGGCAAATCCTAATGGACTATACATGGAGGAAGAGTGCACCTACTATCATGAGCAAGTTGTCACATTGAGGCGTGAAGAGGTGGTTGAAAATCAAGTGGAAGAGGGGAAGGAGAAGCAAACTGACGTTCCACAGGAACCACATCAGGAAAAAGAAGAGAGCACTGAGACTTCTTCAATATTAGCTCTTATTCCTGAAACAACAAGAAGCCAGGAGAGAAGTCCGTTAGAGCTACTACATGAGCAAATTGAGGACATCAAAATAGAGAAGCTCCCGGAATTTTCTTCCTACTTAATTTCAATTCATAATTCCCCACCGGATGAGAAACTCTTTGAGAAAACTCAAAGTGGTCATCCCCGATCTATAGACATTCGGAAGCATATTGCAATAGGAAGAATTCATTCCCTTTGATGCAAGAGAAGAAAAGACTGGTGCTTCAAGTTTAAAGTGTCATAGTCTGGCTGAAGATGTTAAACTTAACACTCACGGGAGGCATCCCATAGTTTATCCTATTATCTTTCTATTTGTTTATTTTTATGTTTGTCTTTAGTTTAGTTTTTTTTTTTTTTTTTTTTTTTTTCCTTTTTATTTATTTTAGTGTTTTATTTTGCAGGGACAAATGTGCTTCAGTTCAAGTTTAGGGGTATGCTATGAGCTATGCTATTCTAGACAATTTCGTCCATATCCCGGGTAAATTCTTTCCATATTATAGACACATTCGAGACAATGTATAATTTAAGTTTGGGGGTATGGGAGACACTTTACGCACACTTTGTTATAGTTTTACTTTATATTTATTTTTATTGTTTATGAAAAGAAAATAAACAATAAACAATAAAAAAATTACCGCTTATTTCACAATGAATGAGGAAAATCTTATTTCACAATGAACTATGTTATTTTGAGTTAGCTTTCCAAAGCCACTTGAATTACCGCAATCCGATACTTTAACAGAAAGTTATGGTCAAAATACTGAGACGTGTGCAGAATCTAATACAGCTAAAGAATTAACTAATATAAATTAAGGGGTCCAAATATGCAATATTTGGCACTCATCACCGTTAACCACATATTTGTAATATTGGACTAATGTGACCATCGGCCTTCTATAATGCATTACCAATTTGTCACCCAGTTTCTTCCTGCACCGATCGTCAAATCGATCGACCTTCGATTATATTACAATGGAAGACGCACAGTTAGTGTTGTTAGGAAATATGAATGAGAAGTAAATATTTCGTACTTTAATAGGTATACATGAGTACATTAGTCGTACATATGTAGTCATGGTACCAATCGTAAAACTGCTCAAAATGTTGGGTTTCCAACTGATCGTCTGTCGTTCACCCCTTATTGCATGCTCGCCTAAGCGTATCCTTGTACATCCTACAATTTGAAATTACATTCATTATAATTCACAAGGGTGTAAGACGAATGAACATGCATAAACGTAGTAACACACCTCATGTCTGCAGATCAAGGAACTCGTCCAAGTTAAACATAATATATTGGTGAATCTGCGTCAATGTGCATCGGTTGAGGTCGACTCGTGTTCCCACCCCTTTCGACTCATTCGGGTTTCTTCGGGGCCTATTGTGAAATGTCGGTGCATTATCTAAATACCTTGAGCAGAACGTCACCAACTCGGTTCCTATGTAGCCATTCACAATGCAACCCCCATGAGCCGCTTTATTGCGCACATTATATTTGAACCCCCCAAGGCTCCTACATATGAAAAACAGTCATCATTGCAGTTATTCAATATTTTTTTTAATTGGGGGCAAAAAAATAATCTAAATTTGCGACGAATTTTACCTCTCAGCCGGATACATCCACCTATACTATAGGTGTCCACCGAGTCGACATTCACGGATAAGATGCACGACAACGTGAACCATGGGTGAAAAAACTGGAGGGGAATACCTATTTCATCTTGCACAAAGTGATACATATGTCACGCTTAAGTCAATTCATATACTCCTGTGTCAATGTTGTGGAACATATGCTCCTGAAGAATGCTGACATCTCTACCAGAGATCTAACCACGTTACTTGGCAGTGATCCATACAATGCAATAGAAAGAAGTTGTTGCATCAGTACGTGGTTATCATGACTTTTCAAACCAACAATCGTACGTTCTTTAAGTTTAACACATCGGAAAATGTTCGAGGCATATCCGTCGGGCACCCTTACATCTCGAAGCACTTTCAAGAAATAGGTTTTTTCCTCATTGGACATCGTGTGGCAGGCTAAGGGCATATAGGAGCATAGGTTATCCCATTATGGGACGTGAACGGATGAAGTGTAGGTCTCAAACCCATTTCAGACAAGTCTTTACGGGCTTCGATGTTGTCCTTCGTTTTCCTTTTAATGTCCAGTATTGTGCCAAGTATGTTGTCAATCACATTTTTCTCTATGTGCATGATATCAAGGTTGTGCCACAATAAATTATCTTTCCAGTACGGCAACCTAAAGAAAATACTTTTTTTCTTCCACACTACATGATTAATCGCTAGTTGTCATTTCTTAGGAGTCATCTTCTGCTTCTTTCTTTTTTTCTTAACATCCATCTTTGACTTACCATCGGGCTTTGACTTACTGGCGCTTTCATCCCCAAATACCATCCCTTCTAATTATCTCAGAATTTCATCTGCACCTGGCACATCGGGAGCATGTTCTACTTCTTGGTTATCGTCAAATGTTCTTTTGTTCTGCCTCCACTCGATCCATGGGAAACATCGCCTATGCCCCATAAAATAAAATTTATGGTCGTGTTTTAACCGTCTAGACCTTGTTGAATACATACAGCAAAGACATGCCTTTACACCCCTAGTAGGCCATCCGGACAAATCTGCGTATGCCAGGAAGTCCTTAATTGTCCACATCAATTGTGTTGGCAGCACAATTTTTTTTTTAACGGAGACATCAAATGTGCATACCCCTACATTCCATAGTTACTGTAATTCCTCAACTAAGGGTTGAAGGTAGACATCTATATTCGTTCCAGGTGAACTTGGACTTGGGATAATCAGAGATAATATAAAAGATGTTTGTTTCATGCACATTCAAGGAGGCAAGTTGTACGGTACAAGCATTACAGGCCAAGTACTGTGGGATGTGCTCATGTTCCAAAATGATTAAATTCATCTGAGGTTAGGCTAAGCCTTATGTTCCTACTGTCCGATGAAAATTTCGGATGTAAATTATTGAATGACTTATATGCTTCACCCTCGGCCGAATGCCTCAATACACTGTCCTTTGTACGGCTGTCTGCATGCCACCTCATATACGGTGCGATATGCTACGACATAAACAGCCTCTGTAGTCGTGGTATTAGTGGAACCCCCACTTGGAGACAGCAACAGCCACCAGAATGAGATTGAAGTCGAATATGCACTATTATAGTCTGATGCATGGATTGAAGAGTATATAGGTATCAACACTACTCCAACTACAAAAGTCTCAACAAAAAGATCAAAAAGACAAAGAACATGGAGACAGTAACTCAGAAAACACAAAAGCAGCATCAAACACAGAAAGTTACGAAGCACATTAAAAAGAAAAATACAGGGAAAAAAATCAATAAAAAAAGTCCACTGAGTAGCAACTTCAAGAGAGGTCGAGGTTGAGGGAGATCGATGGTAGAGCTTCTGGCAGCAGCTCGGAGGAGACGCGTCGCAGCATGAGATCCAAGCGCAAGCACGTGGTGACTAGAACGGGAAGATGGCGATAGCGGCGAAAAGCTGGGAGGCCGATGAACATAATGGTGTTGCGCGTCGGAGCTATGAAGAAATAGAGGGCAACAAATTTGGCTTGGAGAGATCCGAATTTGAGATCCACCGTAGAATCGTGAAAGGCACGACGGTTGGGGGTGGAGCACGGCCAAAGGAAGACGACCAGGTAGGGCAAAGAGGTTTGGGGAAGGAGGAACAACAACGTAGCTGCTTAGAGGTAAAAAAGAAGGGAAAAAGAGAAAACCGGTAACAAAGGGGGGAGGAGGAATAGCCGCTCTAGGTGGAGGGAACAGGGGAGAAGGGAGAAAATAAAGTCTCTTCGTCACTTCCCTTAATAAATTATTTGCCACCACCGGATATGTTATGCAAATAAATGGGTAACAGTAAGTATTAATTTCTCCAAGATACAATGGAGCCTAAAAAATTTCTATCGTTTAATTGTGTATTGCACAAACGAAATTAACCCAAAATACCCTCAGATTTTTATTCTACCAAAAGACAAAGACTCTGATAATTTATAAAGAGTTATAAAGATAATAGAATAATAAGAGATAATTATCTACTAGATAATTTCGAAAATAAACTGCTAAATTAACTTTAATTACAGTCAAGTAAATTCAATCACTGTATCTACTTAAAAAGCATTCTACGGTTTAAATCAAACCACTAGATCGAACGATCTTGACCGTCCAAAAATGAATGGTCATGATTAGATCACTCTGTCAAGGAGCCACAAAAGCACCACTAGCGCTTATGTGTGACTGTGTGTCCGATGCTTCGTACCATACTAAAGTATACACTTGTGTGCATGCATCCAAGCATTTCTAATAGCTTAAAATTTGTTGGGTCATATAAATGTCAACTCCATTTTCTCTCTTTTCAACGTGGGACTCTCTCCATTTAACGCTCTTTAAAACCTTTTATTTTAAAACATTCTCATGACACAAAATAATATTTATATATATTAATTTTGAAAATCTTTCAACATCCCTCCCCACAAAAAAGAAAAAGCCGCACAGAGGCTATGGAGAGCACTCATGGAGGAGGTGGAGAGTTTCAAAGGAAAGATAAAAAAAATAAAAATAAATAAATAAATAAAAAGACTTCTCTCTTCAACCGAGTGAAATGGAAAGATCTCCTATTCTTCTAAAAACAAGTGTGTTTTTTATTTTGCATAGAAAAGACTTTTTTAACCAAGCCTACCTACCAGCAAAAGTTAGGAATAAAAAAGTGCGAAAGGAAGTTGACAAGCTTGAGAAACTACAACAAAAAAAGAATGATATTCTTTCTTAAACGTAAACTTTGAAGGAACCTTTCATACCAATTTCTCAAGTATCTTTTATCAGTATTAAATGATATATAAAGAGACATGCATATATATATATATCTCACTTAAAACCCAGACCACAAAAAAACCAAGCAATCTCCCATGGCGGAAGAAGAGATTGAACCCTACTGCAAGTGGCGTAGGGGCCTAACGTGTGACAATCTTGAGGTTGATCTTCATGGTATTATATATATATATATATATATATATATATATATATATATATATATATATGTCATTTCCCTTGTAGCCCTTTCCTCATTCAATTTGAGAAAGAAAAAAAAAAAATATATATATATATATAGTAATTATTAAAGCTTAATTATTTTGTTGGATTAATTAATTCCCTTCCATCTTTCAGGGTTTGAAGAAGATCAAATAAGGACGACTCCCAACGATCGTGGGATGTTTACAATCAGAGGACGACGTCGGTTGGATGGAACCTTAAAAAGATGGAAAAGCTTAAACAAAGAGATAGAAATCCCAAGAGGTTTAAAGAAAGAAGATATAACAACTAATTTCAACGGTGGCATTCTTCATGTAACGATCCCTAAGAAAAATCCGTTCCTTGCTGCATTTTATCATCTTGGATTAAAGATAACTGCGGGAGTCTTAACGGCCGTTGCTTTCGGAATGGTTCTTGCAGCTGTAATATATTGGAAATGTAATTGATTTATATTAATTTCCATTGTTTTTTCGTTTAATAATTAATTGGTCATGATAAAGTCTAATTCATCATGATTTGATTGGTCTCTATTTAATGTATTTTTCTTTTCTATCTTTATCTTTGAGATTGTCATCTTCTTATAAATTTTATTTGGCTTCTCTCATGTCATAAGATGAACCTTGTATGAATTTTAGCTCAATTAAATATGTTAAATCAATCTCAACCCAACCTTCCCACTCCACACTTGGAAAGATTCTGTGCAGAACGATCCATCTGTGTCCTAGAACGATTGATCGGTGCTGCTCAAACCCTAACGTTCGACCAGTACTACAACATTGAGCAAAACGATCTCTCGATGCTTTAATCGATCGATCGGTACAATTTGCATGCAAATAAGAACTAGTCATCTCAGCATGGGTTCGCAGGAGAGAGCCTATTTAAGGGTCTTGAATGACCTTTTTAACTTCATTTTTGCTCCCCCTTCAGATAGGAAACCCTAAGAGGAGCGAGGAGATAGAAAAAGAGAGAGAATAAACGATTTATTGGAAGTTTCGGGTCTCTATCTTTAAGAGAAGTAAACCCTACACCAAATTAGGCTTATTCTTTTAGTGTATTAAGCTTGTTTAATCCGTGTTTAGTTTTGTTCAATGGGTATTTTTGAAGATGTGTGTGTGGGTTTGTTGTTAGGGAATGATGATTCGAGCCAGTAAACATGGAGCTTTGAGTTTGCAAACAGATGCGTGAAGTTTCCTAAATGCCTATGAGGGAAGAAAACACATGAGTGATTTCATTGGTTTTCTTTTCTTGTTACCGTTCCAATCTTCTTGAAATTATTGTTTATATTTCCTTTTTGGTTGTCCACTTGAATGTTATATTTGATTTTGGTTAGGAAAATTCCTAGGTATTCTCCAGGTTTTAAGTGGATATTATTTATCTAAAAAAGTAAAAAAGAAACTGGCACCACTGTTCCTTTGTTTCTCTTACCCGCTTTTTGAAAAATAATATTTACTTAGGACCAAGAGAACACCTAGCATTCCCCTTTTTGTTATATAAGAAAATTTTCTGCTCTTAATTTGTGATTTTTGTTGGGCTAAATTTTGGATGAAATTTATCCTTCATATTAATAGCTCAATTTTATATTTGATACATGTACTCAATAGGAGAACACGTAGTTATTTTTCTTAATTATGATGATCAGAATAAAATTCTTTCAACAAGAAAGAGTCTGACAATAATTCAAAAAACAATTCCTTTAATATTTTATATATATCCCAGAAGAATATTATAGGAATATCACAAAGGGAATCAAAGAAAAAATTGTGAAAATAAATTATTAAAATATTTAAGTACTTTGAGAGATGGAGACCAAGCCATGTCACCTAAAATAGAAAGTCCAATAATTTATTTTTATCTAAGGCGGAAGTTACAATTCATGAGCATTTGACCATTTGCCAAATTGTAAATGGTGTACCTCCCCAATAAAAAAAAAAAAAAAGTGGTTTCACTACAAAAAAAATTCAAGATTAATGACATGTCTATAGTACACGGATTTTTCCCACGTCACCAAATGGTAACGTGGCAATTTTCGACACGTTACTAAAGTTTTTCGTAACGTGTCAAATTTGACATGTCACCATTTGGTGACGTGTCAAAAATTAGCACGTTACTAATTCCAAAAAGGGGAAAAAAATGACATTAAAGTAATTTGTGACATGTCGTTTTTAACATGTCATCCGTGGGTGATGTGGCACTTTGGCACGTTACCCTTTAACGTGCCAAAGTGACACGTAACCAAATGATGACGTTTCACATTAACACGTTACCCTTTGGTAACGTGCCAAAGTAACACATCACCAAAGGGGTGACATGTCACATTGACACATTACCAAAGGGTAACGTGTAAAAGTGACACATGGTAACGTATCAATGTGACACGTCACCCTTTTAGTAACGTGCTACTTTGGTACGTTACCAAAAGGTTGACGTGTCGACCGTACACGTTATCCTTTGGTAACGTGTCAATTAATTAATTACTTAATTAATTTCAGTGAGCCCGCTCGTCTTGCTCGTGCTCGACTATCTTATATAAATGATCCGCTCGTGGACACAAAACTAATTAATTCAATTATTAAATGATCGATACATACCTGTATAAAACTCGGCTCACTCATTTAAAGTTCACGAATATTAACGCGATTCGTATATATTTATTATATATATTGAAGTTTTTTTTTAAAATAAAAAAGAAAATTAGAATAGCATTTATATCAAAGATATTAATTATGAACTCAACCTAGATCATCCTTCTTATAAACAGACTATGGTTTGAATAGGAAAAGAAATAAAATTCGAAAAAATTTGAAAGCTATATATAGGGCCGGCTAAAACATCAATATAATTGGTCCCTAAGGATTACAAAAGCTATGAGGCATATTGCATGCAGCCCATAAGCTATAGAACAATTTTTCTTAAAGGGAAAATCCAAACTATTAGCTAGCTAGGCCTAAAACATCAAAAGAAGACCTTGACCCTAAGTTTTTTACAATTGTAAAAGAAACAAGTTATTAAATAACTATGCCATCCAATGAATCCCTCTATGTCTGACCAGCTGCTTTCATAATTGCATGGAAGAAATTCTCTCTAAGTTATTTTTTCTCTCACATTTTTGAGAATTCTGTTGTGGATATATATCCTTCATATTTAGATCTATCAAAAAGTGAAAAATCTTGTGTGTGATGATGAAATCTGTTGTCATAGTAACTTAATATATATATATATATATATATATATATATATATATATATATGGGGAAAATTCACTTTACCTCCTGAAGTTTCAGGAGTTTTTTAATTTGAACACCAATATTTAAAAATTGGCAATGTACCCTCTAAATGTTTAAAAAAATTTCAATTTAAACCCTCCGTTACAAATTTCCGTCTAATTGGACAGAAATCATCCCACGTACATCTCACGTGGGATTTTGTCGTCTATAGAGATTGATAAACACATGAGTCCTAGGGCATAGTATCTACTCTTAGTTCCTATGTTGATTAAGCCAAGAACCCATGGTGAGGTTCTTTTGTCACTTTATTGAGCGCAAGATTCGGCAATCTAAATTAACTTAATTAACGGATCCATACCATAAAATATGAGGAATTCAATTACATAGACATAATCAATTAAAATAAACCACCACATGATTGAAACAAAGGCACTACCATTAAATTAAAAAGACATGATTAGGGCTTCAATCTAGCCCTAACAAAGAGTTTAGTTACATATAATAAAACTAAAACTAAAATAAAAGGGAAAGAAGAAACCGGAAAACGCTTCTTGATGTAGCCTCCAAATTCTCCTCTTTGGAATTGTCTATTTTTCTAAGAGGCCTAGAGGTCTATTTGTAGGCTTTTGAAAGACCTAGAAACCATAGAAAACCTAATAAAATTGGAGAACAAAACCCTAGTCCAATTAGAATTTGGAAAACCTTATTTTAAGTGAAAAATAGGTCTTTCTGCATCTGTGTTGCCCGAATGCGCTCGATTGTAGTGCATTGCACTTATGCGCTTGAGCCTGGGTGTGGTGCGCTCGATCCGAACTCCAGCTTTTCCGAAATTTGGTCTTTTATGCTCAAAACTTCCAGAAATGCTTCATTTTCCTTCAAACACCTAAAAACAAATAAAAACACAAAAAGGAAGGAAAACAACATAAAATAGCACAACAAAAGGATTAACATACATAAATTAAGGGGCTAAAATATGTATATTTTAGCACTTATCACACCTCCAAACTTACATATTGCTAGTGCCTTAGCAATACTAAACTGAAAATAAAATAAACTAAAACAAAAACTACTCTATACGATTGCATTTAGCATATACAACATGCCTTTTAAACCCATAGGCATCCCTAGTAGGACGAGTGAAGTCTCGCGAGGGTTTAACAGAAATGCTACCCACAAACATTTATGCACAATTCATATCATCCTCAAAATTAAAGCATCATTTACAACCATAATTTTCAGTCATTAGCAAAGCTTAAAAAGGATAAACCACATCTTCACAATGAATTGAAATTTCAAAAGTTTAATTACTTACAAAAGCAAGCTAAGACATAACAAGCTCAAAATGGTGTAAGGTGAACTAACATATAAATATGAAGCTTTCAAGTAGTTCCAATGTGCAATATCTCACTATCTCAAATTCCACTAGGATCCTTATCAACATGAAAAACTATTGCATGGAGTCACATTATTATTATTCTTTTTGGTCAGGCTGTGCAATGTTTGGTTCTATTAAGGTTTCTAATTGACCCATGTAACGAGTGTTAGGCCAATGCATCCCAAACCATAAGGTTTTAGGGCATTAGGTGTAAAGACATCCCTAAGGACTTACTAACTCGAGTCAAAAAGATTACAGAACTAAACTAGCCATGACATTAATTAATTCAAAGCTTTCACCTTTTGACATGAACACTCATTGCTTAATGAGACAAGAGGTCCAATTACTCAGTGAGAAATTAAAATTGATCAATTTTTTATTTTATTTTTTTAATTTTTTAATTTTTAATTTTCTTAACTCATGCCAAAGTATCATCCAATAAGTCACCTAGTTTCACCCAGGATGTAGAAACATACACATCAGGCTTACATGTCATACATATGTGCTAGTGTGCTTGTGTTCAATCAAATCAAACAGATGAATTCTCAAATGCCTAAAGTAAGTAATCAAACTTAGAAACTCTATCATCAGATCATGTGTTCACAAATTTAAACTCACTAATGAAAATCAAATCACAATTCTCAGATCAACAAAAATTTTAACAAACATAAACATGTACTTTTTCTTTCAAAAATTTTAACAAAAATAGGGACTAAGTGTGTGTAAGGTGTCTCCCATACCCCCAAACTTAAATGACACATTGTCTCCAATGTGTATGTAGCATGGAAATATCTCACCTGGGAGATGGGGGAAACTGGCTGGAATGGTATGGCTCATAGCACACCCTCAAACTTGAATGCAAGCACACTTGTCTCTGAAAAACAAAACACTAAAACAAATAAAAAGAAACTAAAGATAAACACAAAAATAAACTGAAAAACAAACAGAAGAATAAAAGGATATACTATGGGGTGCCTCCCATTTGTGCTAAGTTTAACGTCTTCAGCCAGACTGTGATGCTCCTTTTAAACTTGAAGCACCAGTCTTGCACCAAAGAGAATAAATTTTTCCTACTGCACCTTGATTCCAAATGTCTCCAAATTGGGGCAGATCACTCTGAGTATTCTCCAACAGTTTCTCATCCGAAAGGGAATCATGAATTGGAATAACATGAGAAGAATACTCAAGAGGTTTTTCTACCTCGATGGTCTCTTTTTGCTCAACACATAGCCCCAACAGACTTCTCTCCTGACCTCTTGGTACTTCGGGAATAAGAGCTGATGTTGAAGAAGCCTCAGTGCTCTCTTCTTTTTCCCGATGTGGATCCTGTTGAACCTCAATTTGCTCCTCCTTCCTTCCTTCCACTTGATTTTCAACCACTTCTTCACTCTTCAGTATGATTATAGCTTGCTCATGATAGCAAATACTCTCATCCTCCATGCAGTGTCAATTGGAATTGGCCACCGACTATTTTTAGAGGTCTTCTTCTTTGAGGGTATCTGATATTTTCTTGAGGTGAGCTTCTATCCCGGTAATTGATTCAGAGTGAAATTTCTCCATCTCTTGTAAAGAGTTTACCATCTGATTAGACTCGCTCATAGAATTCAACATCTTACCTTTAAGATAAGAAACCGTCAAAAGAGATGGTTCTTCTTGATATTGTTGTTGTGGTGGCCAATAGATGCGATATAACTCCTCTTCTTGAGCTTCTATTTTGGCGTTGATGGATTGTAGCAGTTGATTGTTGGTCTCTCATTCACTAAGAAGAGATGAAAAATCATAACTCTTCGGAGGAGGTGTCTACTCTTCATATTGTTGAGGCCAATAGATGGGAGATGCTTCCATCTTTGCGTCGATGGATTGCAGCAGCTGATTATTGGCCTCCATTTGGCTAAGAATAGCTGACACATTTTCTTTAAAATTAGAACTCTTCGGAAGAGGTGGCTAGGTCTGACACTGCTGTTGTGGAGCTGATTGATCATAGAACTGCGGATATGATTGATTGTATAGTTCATGAAATTGTGGAGCAGGAGCTTGCGCTTGCCATGATAGATGAGACTGGTGTCTCCATGAAGAGTAGAAATCATTCCCTAGTGTGGAGAACAGTGTGTTCATATGGGGTGTTGGAATGTCTCCCCACATGAGTGAAAACAAAAATAAAATAAAAAGAAGTTAAAATAACAAAAACAAAATAAAAAAGAAAAAGGAAAACACAACTGGCCCCGAAGAGTAGGAATCTGCACGTGTTCGCTCGATCGCACTAGAGAGTGCATTCGATCGCACTCATGCAGAGGTGTGTGTGTGTGTGGGGCTGCGCTCGTGATCGCAAAGGCGCACAGGTGTTGGTGCAGTCAAGCACACAACGAAGTGCGCTCGAACGTACTCGGGCAGAACAGAAAATAAAGAAACATAGCAGCTTCAATACTGCTGTTCGGCTTGCACTCAATCGCCCTGTAGCAATGCGCTCGATTGCACCAAAGGTGTGCTCAATCGCACCGCTACAGAACGGAACTCAACTTCATGAAATCATAAAACAAGAAAAAAATTAAAATTAAAAAGAAAAATAAACTAGGGGAAAAAAGAATTTCTAAACAAAATCAAACAATCCTTGGCAACGGCGCCAAAAACTTCTTGTGCCAAATACTCACCTAAATTAATAGGCAAATACTTGGTACGTCTTACTCGCAAGTGCATAAAATCATTCCCATGAGTATTGTAGTTTTTATTTAGAATTGTTTTTCCAAATTAAATTGTCAAATTGTCACAAATTTGCAATGTTATATATATATATATATAATGAAAAAGTTTAGGTTTTGACATCCACCACAAATTAGACCAATTAAGATAATATTAGGCCAATGTTCCAATCATATGGTATATTTAATGCTTGTCAACCCAAGAACATGATATCTACACCTTAAGTTATTGATCTTCCTAAGCAATGAATTAGGCATGACATCTACTCTAATTCATTTCTTTCTTAAATGATTTAGCATGGTATCTACTAAATTGTTCTTTAGGAAAACATAATTCTATGGAGATCGACAAATACATGAGTCGTAGGGCATGGTATCTTCTCATAGTTCCCATGTTGATTAAGCCAAGAAGCCATTGAGAGGTTCTTTTGTCACTTTATTAACCTCAAGATTCGATCATCTAAATTGACTTAATTAACGGATCCATACCATAAAATATGAGGAATTCAATTACATAGACATAATAAATTAAAATAAACCACCACATGATTGAAACAAAGGCACTAGAATTAAATTAAAAAGATATGATTAGGGCTTCAATCTAGCCCAAACAAAGAGTTTAGTTACATATAATGAAACTAAAACTAATATAAAAGGGAAAGAAGAAACCGGAAAACGCTTCTTGAAGTAGCCTCCAAATTCTCTTATCTTGAATTGTCTACTTTTCTAAGAGGTCTAGACGTCTATTTATGGGTTTTTGAAGCCCTAGAAACCCTAGTAAACCTAATAAAATCGAAGAACAAAACCCTAGTCCAATTAGGATTTGTAAAGCCTAATTTTAAGTGCAAAATAGGTCTTTCCGCATCTAGGTCTCCCGAATGCGCTCGATCGCAGTGCCTTGCGCTGGATCATTCCTCTACTATGCTCGAGCCTAGGTGTGGTCTGCTTGATCCGAACTCCAGCTTTTCCCAAATTTGGTCCTTTATGCTCAAAACTTCCAGAAATGCTTCATTTTCCTTCAAACACCTAAAAATAGACAAAAATACAAAAATGAAGTAAAACAACATAAAATAGCACAACTAAAGGGTTAACATACATAAATTAAGGGGCTAAAATATGTATATTTTAGCACTTATCAAGGATTGCCCACTTTCTTTTCTATTCGGATCAAGAGTGAAAATGATCTCTTCTTGTAACCATTTTCCTTATTAAATTAAAAAAAAAAAAAAAAAAAACCTTTTTTTAAAGAAAAAGAAGAAGAAAAATTAATAAACAATTCACTTTTTAAAACACATAATACAAAACACTTTTAAAAAAAAACAAAACACAAAATATAACATAATTTTTAGATTTTTTTTTTCCTTTTTTTTTTTTTTTTTTTCTTTGTAGAGAACTTTTCAAAAAATATTTTGACAAAATATGTGTTTTATTTTTTTTTTCCTGGTGTAATGACTCACTTATTATTTATAAAAAAATAATTTTTTTAATATATGTGGTTTACATGCTTTAAAAAAAAAAAAAAAAAATACTATTTTGGTTTCAATTTGTATCGTACATAGTACCTCGCTTAATCTTAAAAATGGAAATAGTCCCTCTGTCCATCTTCCATCTATAAAATTAACCAAAATATACATCAATACCCTTCAGAACATGACATTTGTCCCGTATGGCTTATTTATATTATTTTATAATTAAAAACATTAAAAAAAAAATTAGAAAAAAAAAAAAACAGAAAAAAAAAAAAGCTGGGGTGACTTGAGTGTTCAACAAAATGTGTTAAAAAGGCTATAAAGATTTTAGTTTTCTTCGAGCACCAAATAAAAATTAGACTTCTTTGCCCCTTTGTTTGTGCATGGGATGATTATATATTCATTCTTTCGCCGAGAACCCTCATTCTGGCCGCTCCTTACATCTTAAAACTCTAAAGAAAAAGAGAGAAAGCAAAGAAGACCATGCATTCACTGTTTAATCTCCTATTTCATTATTCTAACCATTTTGATAAAATGATTATGGGCAAGGTTGATATCTTTTATAAGTAGATCATTGCAAGATTATAGATATGGGAAATGTGACTTCCTTTTTATAACAAACGACACTAAAACACACACTAATCCACATTTTAAGTTTTGCAAATGGGTTTTCAACGAAGCTAATAATAGTTAATAATTTTGATATATTTGATGCGTGAAGTTGGGATTGTTAATAATAATTATGATTGGTGAATGTTGTTTACTCAGACTTTTGTGATGATTAGACAAGATACGTATAAATATAAATGTGTACTATTCTTGTTTTTATTATTTCCTTTACACCATAGAGTTGCAATGCTTGACCATTGTACCAAAATAATCCCTAAGATATCAAAAGTATCCCAAGATCCCCAACATAAGTTCTCTGTCCAAGTGCTTGTCGCCAACCATTTAACAAAATCTGTTTGAATGCACATACGGATCTACTTCACAACCGATATTTAATTGATACATTACATAGCTAATGACTCAACTTATTATAAAATTAGAAAAAGCGGCCATTTTCGTCCCAGATAAAGAGCAGGTGGCCACCCCTTACCTGGTAAGGAGTAACATTCCTTTAGAAGGGGACAATCGACTGCCCTTAATTAGGGAGGAGCGACTAACCAGGCCTCACTCGCTTATGGGTGGGGGTCAAGGATCCTCTCCATTTCAAACGATTTGTTTGGTCTAGCTGACCACTTATCGATCAAAGCTATCAAGGTCGGCCGAATTCAGGCAAACATTTGGAAAGAAACCACTCTTTACAGTATCGATGCCTTGAAGAAAATTCAAAAAAAGCAACGGAAGAAACATCTCAATGCAATGATTTAACTTTTGATTTCTAAAAGATATTGTTGATTGTATATACAATATCCGAAATATACAACTCTTTCCTTCCCCCGAGCCGTTCTTGGTCAAAAATTTCCGTCATTCGTTAAACCAGGCTCACTCTGATGATAATTACTCAACCCGACATCTTCCCAACCTCCTGCAATTACAAATCAATGTGGAGACAAAAACTAAAAAATGGCAGGAGGGTCACGAAGAAGTAAGTTAGTTACAATGTCAAAATTTGGGTTCCGACTTGATGATGAAAAGTATACAATATTCTTCTATTCACACAGGGAGCATATACTTGGGTTTTAGCCGTTAAGCTTTGCCAAGAACTGGCTCAGATTGTATTCTTCAGTATACTGTGATTGATCCCAGAGCTCCTCGAGTCCTCCAAGGATGGCTTTTAATCCTTTCCCGCTGCCCGCCAATTTTGTATCTCCAACATTGGTATCCGAAGGCTTTGATACCGAAGCTCCTCCCTAAAAATCATATGAATGTTGAAAAATGTCACAACCCAACTCAGAAGATGGAGAAAAGAAAAAGAGCAGCCAGATTATGATACAGAAAATAGATATTAAATGCTACATGCGCAAAAAGACCCGACAAAACAGAAACTGAAAATATCAACACCCTCTGCTAAACTGGAAATGCCTGGCAAGATAAGTTCCCGTATTTGATCAATTTAGTCATTCATTGAACTTCAATTATGGATATGTACAATAAAGTGCAGTTAGAAGTACCTTCTTAAGGGTTTCTGCAGATGTAAATAGATCAAGCAATTGATCTGTATTCATAGTTTTCATACTTGCATTCTCGGAATTAATGACAGCATCAGCAACCGATACTTTGAACTTTTGAAGGCTCATAACTTTCTCTTCCAAGGTGCCACGCATTATGAGACGATGGACATTCACAACTTTCCTCTGCCCTAACCTGTGTGCTCTGTCCATTGCCTGCAAGTGTAAAAATATTAAACAAGCAAATTTGTAATGACAGAACGAAGAAAAGGTCTGTCTTCTCTTTCCCCTTGAACACAAATATCAAAAGTTGATTTCCTTTGGAGAAGCAAATGAAGAAAGTAGAAAACAGAGAGAGAGAGAGAGAGATCGTGACGAAGAGTGAGAGACAAGGGGGAGGAGGAGGGCATGAATTAATATTTAGCTACTTGAATAGTTACCATAAAGCAGGGAATGAAGCAACCAACAGATACAACTATTATTACCTGATGATCTCGCATTGGATTCCAGTCATGCTCCATAAAAACCAGGGTGTCTGCAGATGTTAGGTTCAAACCAAGCCCACCAACTGTAAAAACATATTAGAATCAACTTACTTCCAGGAGGAATCTCTCAGTAAACAGGAGAGAAAAAAGGAACTTACCATGTGTTGTAAGCAGGAGGGCATCAATAGTAGGGTCAGAATTAAAAGCTTTGACAATTTCAAAACGTTTTTCGGGTTCAACTGATCCATCAAGCCGCAGATATGTAATACTGTTTTAAAAGGTAACATGTGAAAACCCATTAGAATGATGAATTCATCAATAGACATTGCAAGACTCATGTTTCTGCAGTTTTTGAATGATTAATTTGAGAAAGGGAATGAAAAAACACAAAGCAAAAACGGATTCTTTTCAGCTGTCAAAGCCTGGGGGAGTCTCTTTGAGCAGCCAACTAATCCTAAAGCACATGTAGTTCCTTCATCTTGCATGTACCAGGCAATTCTTCCAAAATCTAATACCTTCTTGAGCAAATGGCAGTAGGATTAGAACCTGAGTGATGCTTCTTGACGTGTCATGAATTCAGGCTGAACAGCGACTTGGCACAAGCCGTCCAGCGTAAAGAGATTAAAATCTCCGTAAATGGAAAAGCAGTTCACTAAACTACTATGGGTGCGTTTGGCCTTGCGGTTTCATAAACAAAAAGTGTGATTTGAGTTTTCAAATCGCAAATAAAGAGGTGCTTTTTTTTAAAACGCACAAATCTTAAAGGCTAAATTACAATTTTAAAGGCCAAATCACTATTTTGCCAAACACTTAAATGCATTTTTAAAATTCACGTTTTCAAATCGGACATTTTTAAATTGCGCTTTTTAAAACCGCAATTCCAAATGAACCCTATATTATTGTTTAAATTCTTTCAAATCTAATAATGTATTTTTTTCTATAACATTTGCCTCGACAAGACAAGTAGTTAATCCAATGGTTATGACACACCCAGAGGAGCATTATACAAGAAATAGATTTTATTATTCCAGTTCTTTTCTTTGGTTGGAATAAAAATGTGTACCATACCGTACGACCACAGATATGCAACTTAACAAACCAAAATGGATATCCTGTTTGCAATTCTGAATAGTCAAAGTCTTACTTCAGCTGTCTTCAATTGTGTGCGCGTGTGAACTTACCAAAAGAAAGGTACATATTCATGTGTAGCGGAACCAAACGAAAAGAATTGTATAAACAAACAAAATATTTTAATTTAGTGAATAATAATTGAGGATAAGGAGGCTAACTTCTTCATATGGGTGTGAAACAGGTCTCTTTCAATTATGTCCAGAAAGGCCTGCACAAGATGCCAGTACATATCAGAAAAAGCACAAGGGTCTAACCTCACAGACATTAGTCAAACAAGGAGTATACAACACATACTTTATGCTGAGCGAATATCAGGACCCTGTGCTGCCCAACACTAATGGAACCTTCAGAACTAGAAGCATCAACACCTATTCCACACTCTTCAAGAATCTCCTGAAGAGCAACTAGTTTGGGAGAGTGTTGCAGTTTATGAAGTTCTGAAATAATGTCAGAAGTTGCAGGTAAGAGTTCTGGCAAAACGAATGCCAATGATTCTGGAACCTTTTCACCAATGACAAGCAATGGATGACTACAAAGTTTTAGCAGGTACTTAAGTGCCTGAAACATGGAACATAATACATACATCATGTCATTAGTGCCTGAAACATGGAACATAATACATAAGTCACATCAATGATTACTGCTTAAACATAAAAGATAAGTACCAAAGGGTTAACTACATTAGTCAATTCATATTTTAGTAAATTTTTTATTTCACCCCCAAATGAAGTAAACAGATGACATTCTTGTTCCATTAACCCAAACACCTTAACCCTTTCCGCACCCCCAAAAAAAAAAAAGAAAAAGCAAAAAGGGAAAACCCAACACTCAAAATGATGATGAAAAATTGTGGTAAAATCCAACGTGATTTGTCGGCAGTATCTTGGATGGTTCTCAGAAACAGCCCCTAACCACTTAAAGCATGTGCCCAGTACAATGAAGTTCCATCAAGCCCAGCTAAAAGGCTGTTAGCCATTTGGAATATTTTGAAACACTCAAGTTTGACCCGTGTGATTGCTCAAATCTAATGCTAAGGAAAGAAATCAAAATCTGGAGGAAACTTCAAGGCAGGAAAGAGTGATTGAGTCATAAACATAAAAAATTTATCTGGAAATTATTTCAATGTCACATCACCTGGAAAATATGCGAAGATGCTTTGGGTGAACTACTTCCTTCTCCCTTATCTGCTGACTCATTTACTTTTACCATACTTGAGATTTCTTGCTTTGCATGTGAACCAGAAAACTGTTCATAGAGTCTTAATTGTACAGGGCTCAGGTCACAATATCTGTCCTGAATAATTTTCTCAGGCAGATCAGACAGGACTTCATCTTTTGTTCGACGGAGGAGGAATGGCATGACCTATTGAACAGAAAATCCCTCAATTAGAAGCGGACCTAAGTTAATTTTTGTGTGGTTTCAGAAAAATAAAGTGCACCTGCTTGTGCAACGCCTCCATTGCAAGTGCCCCAGCTTCAGCATCCTTGGCAGAACATTTAGGATCTCTAGCAGCGACAAGTGGCTTCCCATAAGTGGCTTGGAACTGCAAAAGTGGCATAAAGGGCATTTAACAATAAAGGAAAGAAACCAAATGAAACTAAGTACAAAGTGGGACCACTATCAAAAAGGCTGAAGTCGACAAGTAATCTACCAAATAAAAATGTTGGTCAATCAATAAAGCATCATAGGAACGCTAGAGCCAGCTTGTCAAACAACCAAAGGAGTTTGATGAAGCAGAAACTCAAACCAATAGTTACATTTAATATTGTAACCATTAAGTAATTCATAAGATAAAAATCGAGATGAAGATCAAACATTTTTTTCTGACGAGAGGAAAAAAATAAAAAATAAAAAAAGCTAATAAACCTTCTTTAATGGAAATAAATAGATTAAAAAAGTGTAAGCTAAGAAATTTAAACTGTGAAAAAGAATACCAAATAGAAAATTCTAGTTTATAATAACATCCTGTATATGGGGGCCGGTAAAAGTGGGTGCAGGATAAAAACCAAGGTAATCAGAGCTAATAAAACAACAATGACCCCTAATACTCACACGATAGAAAGCTGAGGGAAAAGAAAAAGAATGAAACACAGCACCATTGGTAAGTGAATCTGTGGAGGGCATTTCAAAGTCTAAAAGAAACCAATACAACAATTTGAAATCAATAAAACAGTACCTTTGCGAACCTATACCCAATACAGCAATCTAGTTGATTGTAATGCACTTATTTCATGTGATAGGAACAAAACCTTGATTATGATGCATTTTTAAAAGATGATAACCATCACTGTATAGAGGCCCTCAATGAATCCCATAGCACTCAAACAACCACGCAAACAAAATATGTTGAATATAAATAAAAGTCAGGAGGCACAACACATACTTGTCTCTCGGTTCCAAGAAACCCTGGCATTAGGAAATCGAAGAGGGACCACAAATCCATGACGTTATTCTGCAACAAAAGATGAACCATTTTCAGACAACCAATTAAAACTTTTAGAAGCTCCTACACTTTATTAACTAACCTGGATTGGTGTTCCACTCAGTATCAAGCGGTGCTGGGCCTGCAACTGCTTTACTGCAAGTGTAATTTTAGACTTTGCATTCTTGATAATGTGTCCTTCATCTAAAATACAGTAATTCCATAGAAGCTGTCCAAGATAATCAATATCTTTACGGACCACATCGTATGATGTTATGACAATGTTATGCTTCTTAAAATGCCCTCTAAGAGAAATGCGCTCTTGAGCAGAACCAACATATTGGAGAGTAGATCCTACGGAAGCATCAATATACTTCTCTATCTCGAAGGCCCAATGTCCAACAAGGGTTGTTGGGCAAACTATTAAAGACGATGGAAGATCTTCACCGTTGGTCAAAGTGTGATGCTCAACTATGTCAGATGCCACAATTGCTGATGCTTGAAGTGTCTTACCAAGGCCCATATCATCACATAAGATTCCATGAAGCTTGAAACGTTTTAAAAAGGCCAACCAATTTATACCTTCCTGTTGGTACCTAGAAACACCAAAAAATCATCATAGCTCAGAAGTAGAGAGTAACTTCAATTATTGCTTTAAATTTTTTTATTTTTTTTTCAATTGCTCTTGAACCCACAACCAACATTTGGCAGCAGGATAAAACTACAAATACAAATAGTTATAAATCCAAGAAGACGAAACTGGAAATAGAGGAAAAAAATCCAAACTAATTTCCCTAGAAAAGAAACCGGAGAGAGAGAATATTAAATAAAAAAGATGAAAGCAAAAAGAGAAAAATAAGAGCTCCATAACAGAACTACCGAAATTAACTAAAGCAATTTGAACAGTGCACTCAAATTTAAAAATATAAACCATATCCCATACACCCTGTCAAATAATAATATATGTCAATGTGTCTGGATTGACATCTGCTCAAATTCAGACCAAAAGAGAGTTTGTTCAAATTGAATGTCAACAGGAGTTCTTCCCTCAAAAGGACAGAGCAAAGAAAGCTTTGAGGACTCTTCCAATCAATGATAAGTTTTTGTTTAAACAAATAACAGTCCACATCTGTCCCTATAAGATTTGGACAAATGGTATGTAAAATGAAACAAAGGGTCATGCCTTTATGGTTAGTTGAGTTGTTGGGTTGTTGGAGAGATTAGTTTAGAAGCCAATTGGATATAGAAGTGTGAAACCTGATTGCCTTGTGCTTAATGTAGTGCATTTGGAGAGAACGCAATGCTCGAAACTTCAAAGATTGTGAAAGGACGGTGATAAGAGTTAAAAGCCATTGTGTTCAATACTCTTTTTGTTTGGGCAGCTACATATAATTGTTCTCATTTTTCTAATTTCTTAAGAGTTCTTGATTTTTGTTTCTCTTCTGCTTCATTATTTATCTTGTATACTCCCTGTATATTTGGGTTGTGCTCCTTTGTATCCTTTTTACAAGGTCGAATTACATATATAAAAAGAAAAAGAAACAAAGATTTTATTTTTATTTTTTTAAGAACCACTCATAACCTACACCAATCTACAGGAATTGATCTATTCCAGAGGGTAAGAGCTAAGAGATATACTAATATAGGAAGTGGGATGGAGCCCTTTAAACACTGGTTCATGTCTCAATTTAAAGTTGCAGATTTCCACTTCATAGCAATACTAGTGAGTCTAATCTAATTCATCAGATTTTGAAGATACAGCACGTCGGGACGCTAAACTTATCAATATTGACCAAGTCCTTAATATTGGTCTTCATTCTAAGACCAAAAAAAAAAAAAAGTGAATTTTCCAATCAAAATCTTTTCGTTAGTGTGAAAAGAAGGAAGGCCCGATTCCAAGTTGCTCAAGAATAATTATCTTATCTTATTAAACTGAGGAAGGAAAAGAGAGCTACTCTTTAATCTACTAACAGTTACACAAGGGGAGTTCTCTTGTGATTCAATGTTGACAAGGACGTCTCGCACTCAATTCCTGCATTAAACAAGGTGCACTGCTCTTCTTTACTGAATCATGATTGGCTACCTAAGGGGCCTTTACAGCTTGACTCGGTCGGTCTGGGTAAAACATTTGGTATGGCATGAATGCGTAAAAGTCTTAACAATCTGAGCTGAAGGTAATATTCAAATTCTCCCAGCACCTACAAAATACTACACTAGGTCACTCCAAGTGCAAAAACACAAGCAGAAATTTTAGAACTCTTGGTATAGCATTGCCAAAGATGTACAGGAATGTCCCCAAGTGAATGACGTCTGGCTAACACAAGACAGACTATCTTGTTCAAGTCAGAATCACCTTTTCAGGAGCTCAAAAAATTAGTGTCAGAAACACCATTGAAGCTCCTCACATATAAAATAAATATTACCTAGAAATACAGGAAATTTCAAATCCAGTCAGCTTCTCCAAAGCTGACACCTTTTGGGTTTTCGATTCACTTCCTATCATGCAGCTCTATGCATGTGTCCTGAAATCTGTATCTAGAAGCCCATATGAAATTACAAGATTGTAGCTACAAGGTATTTGATGTGTTCATTGAATTCAACGTTTTTAAGGAATATGGATGTATGCATGTGTATATGGCAAAATAGGTAACCATAATTAAACTTGTGTCTATAATTACCAGGGGACAAACGAGTTTATTTTAATTGATAAAACTAGAATGTCATAGATACCTTCTCAATGTCACTTTCAGTTCAACATGGAGCTTGTAATCATCAATATGAGAGTTGTCGAGTAGTTGCTCCAGAAACCGTGCATCTTCTGCATTTCTAGATAAATCTTCACTCACTCCAACAGGTGGGGGAAGGCCACGTGCTAATGGAAGAAGAGGCACAAGGGCAGCAAAACTATGGGTCACACTCTGTCTGACAGACTGATCACAATCGCTCATACACTTCAGAAGAGGAACAACTAACAATGGAGCATAAGAGACCAGCTCCACGCTCAATCCATGAACAAGCAAACTAATGAGCATGCTGCCACCCTGTCTAGCTTGAACAGATGTCATATCCCCTAACATAGGTATGGCATCTTTTATTACAGCTCCCATAACATCTTTAGTCATTGACTTGGCCATTGAAGTGATGCACCTAGAAGCAGCTAATCTAACAGCAATGTGGGAATGGCGAACACATTTGAAAATGCAAGGGAGAAGAGTGAGCAGTTTTCGTTTCAATGCCTCATTTAGCATGGGAGCAATAGAGCGTACTACCTGCAAATCAGAACAATATATTGAATGAAAACATACACACACAACATAGGACTAATACCATGAGTGACAACCAACCCAATTGATGGGAACTAGAGCCTTAATAACTGATTCAGTTCAGGCCAATGTAGGTGCCAAAACTATTAATAATTATGAATCAGAATATGCACACACTGTTTAGGATGACATCCAAACACAACAATTAACAATACAAAGTTAACAGAAGCCAAAAGCACTTAATATCAGCAGTGTAAAAAGGAACCTGGATCTCATGTATTAGTTCTGTGAAGAGGAGTGGCAAAACTCCTGAAATTACTAATAAAAGACCATAGACAAGCATCTGATTACATTCCGATTGCAGGTCTACAACTTTAAGGGTCTATTATAGCTTAGTCAAGAAATAACTCAAATAAATAGGACGGGACTACAAATTTCCTTTGGGATTGAGCGATGCCATCCATTTGAAGACAAATTAAGGGCCGATCGAACAAGCTGAAAGGAAATCATGTACAAGCCAGTCGAGTTTAGGTTTTACAATGGACTGCTTATTTATTAATTAGTTTACATTTTAAGATTTTTTCCAATTTTAGTTTGATACATGTAGGCGGCATCAATTTGTTGATAGAGGATGGAGCCAAACCCCATTAGTTAGGATTAAGTTTTAGTCTAGTTTTATGAAATTAAACTTAAGGCAATAGGCTCCACGTGCACATTATGGTGCACTCAGATCAGACAGACTTAAGTTTTCTCCATGCGCTAGAAGAAATCAGTAGTCCTATGCCGGGTTAGTCATCAAAGATCAGTCCTTACTAAAAAAAAAAAAAAAAAAAAAATCAAAAAATCTGCAACAAGCACTTGAGGTAAGGCCACTGATAAAATGAAAGTTCTGCAAGAATTTTAAGAGAAGTGAAAATCTTACACTGAGGCTATAAGAGAGTTTTAGGGATAAATGTTATTAGGGAACTGAAAGAAAAAGAGATATCGCAAATCTTGCAGAACAAATAATAGTTTGCTCAAATCAAGTGTGCAGTACATACACGAAGTGAATGGTCATCTAAAATGTGACAACGAAAGATTGATAATAGACGGCATCGTTAAGTGAAATGAAGAAAGCAAATGTAAATGACAATGAACCTAGTTCCATGTGCATATCTAAACTCAGAAACAGGAACAGATTATGCTAGTGACATAGAAATCCAGTGTACAAATGCTGAAACCAACAGCAGATGGAGGATTTTTGCATATCAAGTTACCCTGGCAACAACATAATATCCTTTCTGCATTGTTAAATATCATAATCAAAAGAAACTACAAAGAAGGTCAAATAACAAATTTGAGGATAACAGTAACCTGGATATTATTTATCAAGATCTGAGGATCCTTAATGGATTCAATAGCTAGCATAACTTGCTCTTCTTCTGCAGGAGTTAGACCCTCAGTACTGCTAGGCTTAAGAACTTCAGTAAGGCAATCCCACAGTTTAGGAAGGTTATCAAACAGTGAAGCACCAAACTTCTCACAGAGATGCCTTAATGCAACTTCAGAGCCACGTCTGCTGATGAAGCCCTCAACCCGTGACCGGTCTTCACCACCAGCCAGCATGTGAACTTTTGCCTTCTGTTTACCTACACTAGTCCCAAAGGATAGGAGACCTTGATCATTAATTACCTCTATGGAACTGGTGACTACAGCTTGAGGTGTCTCACTAGGATCCATGCATGTTAAACTACAAATATTCTTGATTAACTTATCGTTTGGGCTAGGCCTACGTGCAATACAATGAAAAATAAGCTCCGCTAGTGCCTCAGCAGCCTTCTGCTGCAGTAATTCCTCCTTCAGAATGTACATAAGGAATTAGAATCAACCATGAGACATCTGTGCACGAAGAAAAAGAGTATTTACATCCAACATACTACCTGCTCTCTTTTTATTGAAGCCATCAAAGGCAAAATAATTGGATTAAGTCGTGCAGGAAGCTCTGACATCCAGACAACTGAAGCAGCAACTAAGGCAGAGACAGTAACATGCAGATTACTCTGCCAATCGTCACAAAAATGTAAGAATGGGCATGTCAAAAAGTCAGAGTGGAAAATATCATGTATAACTAAATGCAGATTAAAAAGAGAAAAAAAAGGAAAAACCTATGTAGAGATAAAATCACAAAAGATTGACCCAGTAGCATAAATCATGAATGTAACAAACCCATAGCGTGACACCGGAAAGGAAAATAAAATTTTATCTTGTTCTCCTACACATGGAAGGACTTGAAGCAGCTCGCAACAATATAACGTTACAACTCAAATATACCTGAACACATTTTAAATAGCCTGAAGTTGTCAAAATTCGTTGTTTAGATGACTCCACATCATCAACAAAGTTCCCTCCTACAGATTCATTCCCAACATTATCATTACACGCTGTTGGAACCTTTGATGCAAAATTAATCGCATCATCAGCACTCAAGCTCTCCAAGTCAACTTTGATTGTAGCCAGAAAATCCTTAGACATGTCAGATGCCTCAATAGCGCGTAACAACTGGGTGGCCTCACTGCGCATCTTAGAATATGTTCTTGAAAGCTCAGCATAAGGAAGAAGTGAATCTTTTGAAGGGAATGCAGGGTTGGAGCATGCCAATAAATCCAACAACCATTCTTTGAGATGAATGGGAAAATTGGGTGGACTGCCAGGGATTCCAGAGGCATCCACGCTCTTGGTTTCTTTCAACCAGGAAATAAGAACCATGGATGCTACCTGATGGATTATAGGAAAATAATCAAAATATGAGGGGGACAGAGTATAGGGGAGGGGAAAAGTTGCGTTTCTGATCAGCCCCAAAAGGCACAACTAGTACCTGCCGTTGAACCCCAGATGAAGAGGTAAGAGCATTCCACAGTGGATCAATTACATAAAGCAGAGTCCCCTGCTGCAACTTAGCAGCAAAAATTCCCAATGCTGTTGCCGTAACCACTCGGGTATGAGTTACTGACATTTCTGAATCAGCGCCAACTATTATCTTAACAGAATTGGTAAAGGTATCTCCAACTCTTTCTTGTGGAATAGTTCCTATTCCAGATTCCAAGCCAATGTTTCTATAGGGCTCATTTTCAAGTTTCGCAGCTCTCATTTTAGCTGCTGCTCTAAAATGACTCTTTCGAGGAAGGGCAACAGGCCAAAACATTTTTGATGCATCTAATGCTGAACCATATGGAGTTGTTGCAAGTTCTATCCAAGCAGACATATATGACCCTGCGGCAGTTTCCAAGTCCCCCACTGGGCACTGGCACCAACCAAAAGGAATAGAGAAAGTAAGAACGACAAAACAAAAGTTAACAAATAAACATCAGAAAAAGGTAAAACATACACTCCAGAAGCAGCACAAAGAACACAGATATAGTTCATATATTAGAAAATAATTTTTTGACAAAACAGTTGATGTTTAAACAATTCTGACAGAATTTAATTATCAGCGTCTTTCTAGAGTTTCACTCTGGCACTTATTGCAATAAGAATAAGTTACACCATTAATACCATTCTAGACAGTTGAGTCTAAAGCAAACCTGCCTGGAAATCCTTTCATCATTCCAATAACAATTAGGTCTAGGGTGTCACAGTTTAGAGAGCAAAAGATAATAAATCATAGGATGCAGTCATTTAAGTCTCTACTTTGTTTTTGATTTCAGGCACACAAACTTTGTAAACTCGAAGTCAGAAATTACTCTTTAACATTTCATAAATTATGCTGAACAATGCTGCAATTGTAACCACTAACTAGCAAACATGTTTGGTAGATGGGCACATACATCATCCATTCAGCTTACTTTGCAAGGCTCAAACCTGAGATTAACAGTAATTGTAACTAGTGAATTTCTCCTGATCTATGTTCTTCGGATGTGTGTTCCTAGTTACAGTAATTTTTTATTCACTGTATTGTTGGTCCTAAACAACATAGGATTCTTATCGAGTTGGTTTGGTGTAGAGTCCAAAGTTTTTCAGCTTTCGGTTACAGAAGGGGCTTCAGGCTTGCGTCTAGTTGAAAGAGGTTGAGGGGTAGCTCAAGCAGTGTATGTGATTTAGTTGTTGTCAGTGGTGAAGAAGTTGGTCAAGGCGAAATGGCAACCGAGTTTGTCAAATCTCTGAGGGATGGGAACAAGGTCTTCTTAGCACAAAGATGTTTGAACAAGTCTGGCCAGTATTTGACGGTGTGGAGTACAGGAGTGGTGGTCAGCGAGGATTCATTGTTATCCCAAAGGGACGTGAAGGAAGGGACCGGAGAAGATGCGCTATGAGCTAAGTTGGTGGGTTTTCTGGACAAGCCTTAGGCGAAGGGAGCAAAGCCCCAACTCCACGACGGCGCAATGGCGGGTCACTGTCGTATGGTGAGGGCAGTGCTCCACTGGTGTCCATGGGGAAGACATATGGTTTAAGTGGAAGTGCGTCGGTGCAGGCAGTTATATCGCCGGTGGAGGTGGATGGGTATAGGTCCTTTGCGGAGGCCTGAAAGGGCCTCTGAAATTTTTTTTTGATAAGTAATAGCCAGTTTTATTGAAAGCGTAAAGGCGCTCCAAAGTACACCGGAAGTATACAATAGGATCACCTAACTAGAGAGAGAAAAGCGAACAAGGAAGTCATCATAGCTAATCGACACTGGGAAGACATATGCTACAGTCCAAAGATACAAAGTGTGGAAACAAAAAGATACTAAGTCTTCCAAAGAACCTTCCAAATCCTCAAAACACCTATTATTTCTCTACCTCCAAAGGCACCAAAAGAAACAAGTAGGCACCATCTTCTAAACCGCAGCACTCCTCCTTCCCGAAGACCACCAACATGCGAGCAAATCAGATACCCGTCTCGGCATCACCCAAGACAATCCAAACCGCCCAAAAAAAGCACACGACAAAGCATAAGCTACCTCACAATGGAGAAGAAGGTGGTCCACCGTCTCCTCATCCCTCTTGCACATCCAACACCTGTTCGTCACAATCACATGCCGCTTTGTTAGGTTGTCTAGGGTCAGAATTTTGCCCAAAGCTGCCGACCACACAAAGAAACTTGCCCTCGGCGGAGCATGTGTACGCCATACACTCTTCCAAGGGAAACGCCTCCTTTCAGAACCAGCCAAGGACGCATAAAGAAGTTTGACCTTGAACAGGCTACTTTTGGAGGACATCCACCACGACCTGTCTTCACACTCTCGTCTCACTCGAGTAGACTGCAGCAACTGTAAAAAAGAGGCAAAAACATCCACCTCCCAATCATGAGGCCCTCGAGAAAAGCTAACATCCTACTGATTGTAGCCACCCCTCACCTCCAAAAGAGCCGCAACTGAGGCATCCTTCGCACATGCAATGCTGAAAAGACCAGGGAAAGCTGTCTTAAGAGCCATATCTCCGCACCACACATCATGCCAGAATCGAACCCTAATCCCTTCCCCCACCTCAAAATGCATGAAGCCTTGGAAAGAATCCCATTCCTTCCTAATATTCTTCCATAACCCTATCCCAAAAGTACCTCCACACTCCAAAGAGCACCACCCTCCCCATAAGCTTCCAAACTTCGCATCCAAAATTTTTCCCGTCAACAAAGGGTAATTATGGGAATGGTACTTCATTTTCATTGAAGGGACAGGCAACTGAGAAGGTGGCATCTTGCTTCTAATCTACAGTTAAAGTTTACTTGAGGAAGGACAGGGAACTTTATGGTGAAACTTTCAATTTGCAGCCTCTAAGAGAAATGCTGGAACGCCTAAAATTTGAAGTTAATCATTGTTTTGATTGGGTCCATAAGGCCTAGGCTGTGTTGGCTTAGGTTATAGGCCAAGATCCAGAGAAGGTTATGTCATATGAGCCCAAAGTAAGCCCAACAATTTTTAGCCTTTCTAAGAAGCCCTTTGTTGCCTGCAGCTTTGCCCCAACTCCTGTGGCCCAGTTTAACCTTGTCTTGAAAGTTTGCAGCTTAAGCTGTGGCCCAGCTTAACTTAGCTTCAAAAGGTAAGGCCGTGTTGGTTCCTGCTCCAGGGGCCAAACTCTATCTTAAGCCCAAAGTTAAATTAATGTTTAAGTGGAGAGTGAAAGGGTCTTTAGGCCTTCTTCTTCAGGCTTGGTTGTCAATCACCCGAAGGTCCTTCCGAGGGTCCCCCCTGCAAGGATGGTTTGGAATCTCGCTTGCAGTCCCTACCATGTGGGGAGGGTAGCTCAGTAAGTCCAGAACTCACTGGCAGTTCTATTTTCAATAAGGACCTCATTGGTGGTCTTCCCCAAATAATGTCTCATTCTCGTGCTTCAGACTCCGCCATTGAGGAGGTGGCAACGTTGGTTGGGCATGAGCTCGGGCCACCTGGTTCTAGCATTGCAAGGAGGATAGTTTGCATCCGACAACTCAGATGTTTGCTAGAATCCCTCCCCCTGGATGGCAAAGCCTCTAGTGAAACCGAAATAGACAAAATAGCAGTTTTTTGCACTTCCCCCCTACAAACTTTGCTGGTGAACAGTTTAAGTTGGGTTCTTTACTTTCCAGGCTTCCCTCCCCCTGGATGGCAAAGCCTCTAGTGAAACCGACATAGACAAAATAGCAGTTTTTTGCACTTCCCCCCTACAAACTTTGCTGGTGAACAGTTTAAGTTGGGTTCTTTACTTTCCAGGCTTCCATATTACTCTGGCAGCAAAGTCCCATTCGTCGGTTCAGGAACCAAGTCTGTTTGCTCAAGGAAAGTGGACATGTGGGTTAAACTATTCCCTTTCAATTACGAGGATGTACCTTCCACTAGCTCAAGCCCTTTGCCAGAATTTTTAGTGGGTGTTGGTTGCAAAAGGAGGCAAACCGGTTCTTTTGCTAGACTTTGTTCTCGTCACTTCCCCTTATGTGTTGCAGGAAGGCATTGCTAGGGTAGTGAAAGGAAAATGTTCTAATTTTGTTGATTTGACTCGGTGCAAACGGGGAGGTGTGGCTAGTAGTGATTCTCTAGTTAACCAACCTTGCATGGATATGGACTTGTTCTCTGAGGCGGAGCCACTCCACTGAGTTCCTATCTGGCAGTAGCTAAACATAACTCATAACTGTACAAGGTCCATGCCTTCTGATTGGGTCTGCATATAGTGAAGAAAATTCCCCATTATGTAGGGCTATCGTGCAAGGGTTTTGAAGAGGAACTTTTGGCCTTGTTTATGGCCATTGAGGCAAGCTGCCCCAATCAAGCATCAACCTTTTGCTCGAAAGTGAGAAGAAAAAGGTTGTAGCGAAGTAAGAAGGCTATCCTGCACCATTGAAGGAGCTTGAGTTTGTTGGTAGCACTCTGAGAGTTGTGATGTGGAAGATGGCGCCTTCTTGTCTTGTGGCATCTTTGAAGGAAAAAAAATGATAAAAGTTTTGAGGACCGTGGGACAACATTGAATGAGCTTCAGTCTTTTTTCTTCAATACTCTTTATCTTTGGACAATTCAATTTGTACCTCCTTTGGTGCTTAGGTTTTATTATTTCCTAATTCTTTTTTCTCCTTCTAACTAGGTGTTTTTCTTGTATACTTCCCGTGTACCTGCTTGCATTTTATACTTTTAATGACATCTCGATTACTTATAATATATATATATAGAAAATTTTGCATAACCCTTTGAACTTTCAGCGCTTTTGCAACCATTCCCCTACACTTCAAACACTCTCAACCTAGTGTATCCAACTTTAAAAAGTTTGCAATCTCACCGTTTCGTTAGGATTTACTGTTAAATCTTGACGGAAAACATCAAAATACCCTTGTTTAAAAATAAAAAACATAAAAAAATAATAAAAAAAAAAAATTTGCTTAAAGGCTGTGGTTTTTTTTTTTTTTTTTTTTTTTTTTTTTTTTTTTTTAGAATTTGTGATTATTAAAAATAAATTTTTTTTTTAATACATGGGTATGAGAGACATTTCAACTATACTTTGTCTGATTTAACCCCAAACCCTAACAGTAGTAGCGACATTGCAAACATTTTAAAAATTTTGATTCTTTAAGTTTAGGGGGCTGATTGTAAAAGTATTGAAAGTTTAGGAGATTAAGTGAAGTTTACCCAATATATATATATATATATATATATATATATATATATATATATAACTCTTAAAGAGCTTAAGAATAGGAAAACTTATTAACAAAAAACTTTTCTACAAAATAACAGCATTAGCAAATAAACCATTCGCATTAATTATCCAAAGCATATAATTTTTTTTATATATATAAGTAATTGACATATAAAAAATGAATTAAAATAAAATTATAGAGAAAGTGACTAAACGACAGGGAAAACCAAAATTTGTTCCTGTCCCTAGATCTTCAACATATCTCACTTCTTTATCTACTACACAAAAGCTTCCATTTACCCAAAAAAACTATTCAAAGAATCAAAACAGATAATAGATAAAGAGAAAAAGAAGTAATGAGAAGAGAAATGCAGCTTATGGAAGTCATCCAGTCTCATAAATTTCTAACCTTAAGAAGGAGCCTCCAAACCCTCTCTGAGCACTGCAAGATTTCATCATTCGATTCCAGCAGCAAATTCTGATAAACAATTCTAAGGGTATCCCCCAAAATAAAAGAAGGCCAAAATGAATTATCAGAGGGCTCACGAATATTCCTTTTGCAGCCTGCTTCAAGCAACCGCTCCTGCAAATTGATATCTTATGTGAACCAAAAACTACAAGGAACCATTTTTAGTATATACCAAGCTTCATATGCATACATAGGTGGCAAAACCTTGCACAAGTTAAATGTTCCACAAAAGTAGTGACAAATTTTAAAGAGAGGGAGCAAAGCTAGAAACTACATTTTTATCCTACAATTATCCCTCAATGCTGACGTGGCAGTCCAAATTAACCATTGAATTAGTCCTTATTTTAAAAAAATCCAATGGTTTGTTGGGACTGCCACGTTGGCATTGAGGGATAATTGTAGGTTAAAAATATGGTATATAGCATTACTCTAAAGATAGGAGTTCATGTGTTTAATTAGCAAGTAACTCGTATTTAAAAAGAACAAGTATGAAAGAGCATAAAATACAAAATAGTTTACCAAAGTCCGAATAGCTGAATAACGAACTGATGTGATACTATGCCTCATGAATGGCCATAACCGTGGTGCCAATGTAGATAACATATAAGGATTTTCCCGTGATATTATTCCCCCAGCATCATCACCACGACCGGCTTCATTTAGATCAAATTCCTGGGTCTCTTTCAATGTCAAAGCTCCAAACATCTTAGGAATCATCTCTTCCTGGGAATAGATTTCCGCCAAAAGATTCATTACACTGCACACAAGCTTATGAAAATGAATCTCAATATATACTTTACTCGATGTCTTGTGTCTTAAGCTATCCTATAAATTTCAGAAAGTTCACCATTGCAGGACTGAACCAATATTCAACTTCTGACACAGTTCCGTTCAAAACTACTTATTTTGAAAGGAAGGTGACGGCAAAACTTTTAATTCATACTAACTTATGTATAAAAGATTTAGAAAAAATAGATAACATTTTTCACCATTTTGATTTTGAAAGAATAATGAATAGGACAACGTGACAAACTACCTCTTTGAAAAGCGAAAGTACGTGAAATAAATATTCAAAGCAAAACTATTAAGTACATAAAACTCAAAATCATAAAATCCCATCCATAAGTCTTGTATACAAGTACTTAAAAAAAATAAATAAATAATAGCATCTCTAAATAGAAAACAAAAGCCCTTATAAACATTCATGCATTCCCTTTCTAGTTAGGTGTTTCCTTTCGTATACCTCCAGTGCACTAAGGGGAGCCCTGTGCTTTCAATGAGATTAGATTATTACTTTATGTACCTTGCTTTTCAAATGAAAACCCAATGACCGAAATGAACTTAAACCAACAGGAAGTATAACTATGATCAACATGATCACTATCCCACTTACAATCTCAAAGCACCATCATGAAATTCCTATTTTTATCAAATGATGAGTGTTTCCTCCACGCAACCGAATAACCAGTGTACCCCCCTAATTCTCCTATAGGTACCAAGACACATATGCGATTATTGTGATTTGTTACAAGCATTAAATCTACATAAAAAGAGCAACACCTCAAGCAAGATATTCTTTAAATAAATTTATAAAACAGTTGACTAATGGGTTGCACATATCTTCAACTTCTTGCCTTTGAACCTCACAAGGTTTTTTTTTTGATACATAAAAGTCATTGTATTAAAAGCGCAAGGGGCGCAACCCATGTACACAGGAAGTATACAAAAGAGCCCACTACATGAGCTTTAAACTGAAAAGGACGCACAAAAATCTATAAATTCCGTAAGCGTTGAGGCTTGCGAAGAAGACCCCAATACCCTCCAAGAGAAGAGTGTTTGTAGCACCCTTTGCTTCAATTCTGTAGTGCCCATTTCATGATCCTCAAAGCTCCGCACATTCCTCTCTCTCCATAAGGACCACATTACACACAAAGGAGCCATCCTCCAAATGTGCACGGTTGATCGCTTTCCCCTTTGCCCTCTCCAACTTCCCAAACATTCCTTCAAACTCCCCGGCATCACCCACGTTATACCAAATAGCTGGAGGATACCTCACAAGGTTACAACTATATTCAAACTAGAAGCCCTAAACCCATCCTCGAGCCATCAAAAAAACCCCCACAAACATGATTTTAGCATCCCAATAAATTATGAGGGTTGGCGGGTATTCTAGGTTGTGGGGTCTCCTCTTTACATGTGACATATCTCGGCCTACCGTTGGGGGTCTCCTACAGGGCTAAACATATTTGGGATAGTGTCATTGAAAAGATAGAGCGACAACTGGTTAGTTGGAAAATGATGTACTTGTCCAAGGGTAATAAGGTAACCTTGTTAAGAGCACATTTTCTAATCCGCCCAAGTATTTTATGTCCCTCCTTCCTTTCCCTGCGAGTGTTGCAAACCGTATTGGGAAGCTTCAACGTGATTTCTAATAGGGTTGGCTATGCAAAGAGTTCAAATATCACCTAATTAGCTAGTCCAAAATTTGATTCCCTCTCTCGAAGGGAGGGCTAGGAATTCAAAACTTGGGGATGTTCAATCATGCTCTCTCAGGTAAATGGCTTTGGCGCTATGTGCATGCGAGAGATGCTTTGTGGACAATAAATTTGGCAGTTCGTGTGGTGGGTGGTGTTCTATTGAGCTGTCAAATGCGTTTGGGGTTGGGATTATGGAAGAATATTAGGAGTGGTTTGGGGAATTTTTCATGTCGCACAAGATTTGAGGCAGGAGACGGCTCCAAGATAAGATTTTGGAGTGATCAATGGTGGGAGGATGTCGCCCTTAAGGAAGCCTTTCAAGATTTGTTTGGTATTTCTTGTACAAAAGATGCTTCCATTGCAACTCACTTGAGTTTTTTGATGGTTTAAATCAGTGGACTATAAGCTTTGCTGTAGCAGCACATGACTAGGAGGTGCATGTCTTAGCCTCAAGGTGTTGTATTCAGCTAGAGTGAGAAGAGGTAGTGAAGATAAATTGTAGTGGGAACCCTCCAAAAAAGGGTTGTTTAAGGTGAGATCCTTCTATTGTTCCTTGGTCTATAGAGAAGGTTACCGCTTCTCTTGGAAGAGAGTTTAGCGGACTAAAGCTCCCATGAGAGCGGCATTTTCTGCTTGGTCGGCGGCTCTAGGTAAGATCCTTACCATGGATAACCTCAAGAAGTGGCACGTCATTGTGGTGGACAAATGTTGCATGTGTCAAAGGGATGGGGAGTCCATAAACCATTCTTCTTCATTGTGATATGGATTATCCCATTTGGATTGCCATTTTATTTTTAGTCGTTTTGGTTTGTCTTGAGTTATGTCTAGATGTGTAGTCAACCTGTGTACTTGTTGATGGACTACCAACAGTACACAAAGTGATGTTGTGTGGAACGTCGTGCCTACATGTCTTTTATGGTGTTTATGGAGGAAAAAGAATAACATTCTGAGAGGACATTAGAGAAGATTAAGTCATTTTTCTTTAAAACTTTGTATTTTTGGACAGCTGCCTATGCTTCTCCTTTAACATTTAATTATAGTGATTTCCTTGTTCTTTTTGTTCATTCTAGTTAGGTACTTCTTGTATACTTCTTGTGTACTTAAGGGTACCTTTACACTTTTAATGATATTTGCTGATTACTTATCAAAAAAAATAATATCAAAATGAAAACAGCAGCAAACTTAGCCACTAAAATTTACCTGCTAGTGGATGGACTCAAATCATCCAAATCAAGTAAAATATCCCAAAGTAGCATCACAATAGGATGCAATACATGATCTTCTAGAGCTACAACAGCAGCTGCAGTAGGTATTAAAGCATCTGCAGCAACTGCCCGAACATCATCATCGGGGTCCTCCAACCCAGTTTTACATGCAGGGAGAATGCTGCCAAGCAAGTCATGAAGCATCTCCTAATCAACAAAACAACCATGAGATACAAAAGGACAGATCACAAAGTAAAAGAACAAAATAAAATATAAAATATAAAAAAGAAAAACCTTCCACATAGTTATGACTTGTATTTATTGAATGCAAGGTTACAGATTAACCAAAAAAAACGTTCAATACAGGTATGGCTTGTTCTGCATGAATACACGGTTACAGCTTAAAATACAAACTGAAAACTTGTGACTAACTAAACTAAAGTTACCATTATCATTAGGTGCATTTCCCCAATTTCAACCACTTTATAATGCATCAAACATCTTTGTCATTGAAACTAGAATTTTTCTTCTCTTGTCTCCTTTATGCACACCAACACGGGGCTCCAACTTCCAACTTTGTCAACAAAACTAACTCCATAGGTTTGATTAATCAATAAGGATTTATCACATATGATAACCCGACATGCATTGAATGCACAACCACATGAAATTACCAACAGGGCAATCACCAGCTCAAATTGAAAAAAAAAAAAAAAAAAAAAAAAAAATTAATCCCTTGAGGACCAATTGTAAAGGAGAAATATGGTTTTAAGCACAAACACGTTGGTTAAGTCTAAGAGAGAACAAGACAAACTTAACAAGTTTCAACAAGCATAAGGCCATTGTCTGCACAGATGTAAACATGAGAAAGTTTGCAAGACCATCAGATACTTGGATTGAAAAATATTCCCTAGCTGAGAGACCTAGTGTTGTATGCTATGAGATGGCTTCTAGAAAATGGAAAAGAAAATTCCTTCTAAGATTGACAGTTGAGTTAAGCCACGACACCATTTGAATATGCTCCAACCAAGCTAAGCAAGGTTTGAATTGAGAATTATAAGTTTATAGTTGCATTGATAACAAAAAAGAATCAAGTGCTAAATAGCATTGACCATTGGATTGAGATCAGTTAGCTCATTAGATTTTTCATGCCCCTATCAGAGGCCAAAGACACTGGGATAGACCAGCTATGCACAATTCGCAATTAAGATGCCATCTATTGTACAGGGACCTAAGAGTTACGCAGCATCAACTTCATAAAACATAAACAACTTAATGAAACGGACTTGGACAATAATATGAGCTCCTAAAACAAAATTCTTTGTATGATTATTATGAAATAGACTTCCATAGAAGGATTTCTTGACAAGATGGTTTAAAGTACTAATGTATTTCCTTTCTGAACACAACAAACTAGATCAGAACCATTTCTCCTCACCATGGCTTAGGCTAGGCACTCACTTTTTTGGCCCTCTTCACTCCACTAGCCCTGATTGGCGGATGGAAGTACCAATGTCAGTCAGCTGGTATGGTATATAAGATCACTAACTCCTCACTTGTAAAATTATAGAAGATCCCCTTTGAGTTTAAGATCAAACGTCCCCCAAGTTTAGCCATTGCACCCGGGATTTTGCTTGAAGAAGCTCCTCACCGTCTAGGGCCCAAAAAAGTTTGGTCAATTGTTCAATTCAGGTGTTCTGGCCCTTCAGACTAGGACAGATATCTTCTTAAGTGGGCGAAGATTTAAATAATAGTAAATCTAGAAAAGAAGAAACAACATGAAAAAATTGATACATTTTCTCTCATTTCTTGAATAAGATTTTTAATTACCAATAAAAAATGAACAAGGTAATTAGCCTTAATGTCTTCTTTTTTTCATAGGAATACATATGGTTTTAAATTGTGAAGATCCAATCCAAATAGGATAGTAGCACAAATGGTTTAGGACTGCCATAAGATATTGTCAATGTTTGGGTGTGTCAATCTAATTCTGCTTATGAATGAAAAGAAAGAAAACAATTCTGCCTTCCAAATCTCACAGATATGCCTTCTTAATTGCCTAGGGTCCAACTTGCCAACATACGTCCAACCATTTCAGGCATAACTCTACCCTGAACAGCACAGCCCAGCACTCTTACGCATTAATTTGCATTAAGAAATTCCAATAGATGGCCACAAACAAGAAGCACGTCACTATACCCAAGGATCATAGGAACTCAAAACTCAATATTACATTCAAATTCAGGACGACAACACACATTATGTACAAAAGAAATGTTTTGACACATTTAAATTTAAATTAGGTACATCAATCTGCACAAATTCAAGGAATCTGACGCACACCAAACAACCATGAGAATTATAAAGCATAAGCAGTCATTGCATGTGATAAACCTAACTTGTAGCAGATCTAGAATTATCATAGTAAATGGTGTGTACAACAAAGATTTACCTGCCGCACAGCAACCAAATACTTGATACCCAAAAGACTCCCGTGACGAATTTCCCATTCTGGTCTACACTGAACAAATAAGTACGAAAAAAGCATCAAATTTACCAATCAAAAAAGGGTAAGGATAAGAATATAGAAATTCAGTATAAACAATATAACATAGGATAGAAGGAACACCATTAGAACACATTTACCTGCATTTTCAGCAATATATTTAATGTTTCATGAACTAATGTGGGATGCATGTACTTAAACACAGCACCTAATGCTTGCGCACAGGTTTCCCGAACAGGGGCAACAACCTGATCAGATACATAATCACCAAATCTGCAATAAAATATAAAGAAAATAATTGACATTACTCAAATATGGAGAGAGAGAGAGAGAGAGAGAGATCCGTGACATAATAGGAAGCAAAAACAGCAAATGGGGAATAAAAAGTAACAGGAAGCACATCAAGAAGTAGCAAACTCTTGCTACAAATAGATCAAGAGGAAAAAGAAATTAATAACTAAGCTCAACAATATAGTCTAAAGATACAGAATATAAGACCTACCGGTCTAGAGACAGCACACACAAAACACGAATTGCACATTCTTGAAGAAATTCACAATTTTTTAGCCAAGAATGCCTAGCCAGTTTAACCAAGTTCATCAGCTCACAATTTTCAGGAATATTCTTCAGCATATCTGCTTTTCCAGTGGAAACTTTATCCTCAGAATAACCCTTTGTCTCTGCAGTATCAGCAGCATCTTTACACGAATATGATACACCCTCAAGGGAAGATTCTGGCTCTACCTTAACAGAAGTAACATTCAGTTGACCATTAAGCTGTCCAGAAGGCAAATTCCACCCATGATCAACCTTCACGCCGAAATCAAAATTACCAACCTCACTGGAAGAGACAATTGCAGCCATAGTTGGGGATGGCACATCTTCAAACTTAGGCCTCTTAAGATTTGGCTCATGCCCATCTGCTGGAACTTGCATATTCAAATCAATCTCTCTCTCTCTCTTCATTGTGTTTAATATGCCTTTATCTTCTAGTTCAACAAATAATCCACCATCCAAGCTCAAGTCAGGCATAAACACTCCAACAGAAGCTCCTTGATGGCTTAAAATTTCCCTCAAAGCCATGACACTACCATGGCGAACCTCCCAAACTGGACAAATATATAGTCAGACAAACTCTATTTTGAAAGTGAAAAGAAATCAGTGAAAAATAAGAAACATAAAGCCCTCAAAGGATCTACACCTCAAAAACCCGCATAAACCCCACCCCCCCCCCAGGCAAAAAAAAACCAATAACAAAAACAAAGGAAAATTAAATAGCTTACCTGGATCAAACATTTCAAGGATGAGTTGCTCAAAAAAACTATGGAAAGGCCACCGTCCATCTCCATCATGCTCCAAGCTGTCTTCGCCATTATTAATATCCAAAAGTGCCTGCATGAGAAGCCAAAAACAAATTGTTGCATCTGATGCCTATGCAGAAGTCAAAAACAGAGGAAGCTAATCAACGAACAAACCATTCGTTGGCAAGCAAAAACAAAAAATGAATTACATGTTGTAGATAACCATCATAAGATATCGAAGCTCTAAAGAACAAAACAACAAATAAGCTGAAGCAATCCGGAGTGCATGGAAAATCAAAACTGCAGAAGTTCTAAGCACAGTGACATTCCATTAAGATTCGTGAAATTTTAAGAAAAACACAAAAATTAAAAAAAAAAAAAAAAAAAAAAAAAAAAAAAAACTAATTTCAGATGTTGGAACCAAAGTGTCTACATCATATAGCACAGCATCCTTTCCAGGTTGTAATTGTTTTTTTATTGTCTTTTCTCATGTCCATCATAATCTACAAGCTTCGTCAGTCTTTAGACCCCTGAAATGGCAGAAATATTTGTAAATATGGTGTACTAATATAATCCTAGTACAACGCTGAGAGGGAAATTCCTATTTTTCACCAATTATGTTATACTGGATCAACATGTTGAACACCACAACCTTGCCTCTGTTTACATAACTTTGTGAAGATCGCTCTATACGACAACTCTTGTGCATAATGGACTCAAACAAATATACATGTCCCATCACATAGCTTCAAAGAAAGCAGTCATCAATACAATTTGACAGAAATGACCCATCTGGGCAAAGGGAAAAGAGTAGACATCTTTACGGATTGAAATTCCCTAGAATTCCTTTTAAATTTGAGATTCTCAAATTCATAAATCTCAACCGTCCATCTTATCTAAGCGTCTAAAATAAATCATATTTCCAAATTTAATGAGAAAGCTACTAAGTGACAAAAACATGGCTTCCTCATTTAATAAGTTTCCTCGTTAAATTCTGAAACATGGCTTATTTTAGACGCTTAGATGAGATGGATAACTGAGATTTATGAATTTGAGAATCTCAAATTTAAGGAGAATTCTAGGGGATCTCAACCCCATCTTTACAGGGTGCCTATGGTCCATAACAAGAAGTTATGAAAATTCAACTGCTAACTCACATGGAAGCTCTCTTGGTACAATTGGAACACATCCATTTCTTAGAGGGCCATGATGAAGAATCTTTTCCAGCATGTTTTTGGACTTGACATTATTTGCAATGTCAAATAAAAGACTGACTGCCACCCTATATAGAAGGCATTCACTACAAATCAATTTGTCACTCGAAAGGCAGATGAAGAATCAAATACCTATCATTTTCACTGCCCATTCAAGTATGAGACTTGGTCTTGTTCTCTAGGAAGGTTTGTATCCCTCTACTAAAATGTCTTTACTGCTGTTAGATAAAGGGTGGACGTCCTACATTCGTTTTGTAAGTGGTATTCACTGAAATATTGCAAATATGGCATTGATACTCACTAATCCCAAGGGGTAGCTTAGCTGGCTGGGTACCACATCTCATGAAGTAGAGGTCATTAGTTCAAATCTCCCCTTCTCCCTCCTTTTGACGCCAATTACTTATCAAAAAATTACTCACCTAGTGCCCTTTTGGTGGACAAGCATTCCAAAATATATTCAACACTATTATTGATTTTCACAAGGTTACGCATCCATCTGTGCACTAGATTTAACTTCTTTGGATATTTGGTATACATTGTACATCATGTGCGTACATGAAAACTTATAAAATAAAAAAATAGTCATAGTCGATACTTTCACAGTAACATATAGTGCTTTACATTCTAAAACTGAAAATAATTTGAAAAAAAAAAAAAAAAAATTCACTTTGACAAAAAAGGTCATAGTAACACAAATCAACTAGCAAAAAGCAATGCAATAATCATGAAACATTTGAGCACGCTAATAGCATGGATATAAGAGAAATAAAAGAAGAATGTAGCCCAAAAATATTTAAATGAGGTAGTATCAGTCCATTTGGATCATAGAAGGATAAACAGCCTAATACCTTATCACAACTTAATGAATCAGGAAATTGACCCTTCAATGTTGCTGTGTTTTGAGCATGTAACATCTCCGTATCTCCATCTTCAGACCAACACTTTGTTTGGTCTTTCGAATTTACTTTTGCTTTTCGTTTTAGGAGATTCAATTGCCTTGCACTTGGCCTTTTAGATATGACACTAGGAACAATATTTGCCACTAGTTGCTGAATATTATGCACAGATGGCGTTGTGTAAACTCTTTGGTCTATCCCATTGCCAAGGGAGTTAACTTTGTGCAGAATAAGGTCCTCATCTCTTATCATATCACTAACATCCATGAACTGCTCACAAACATCCAAACCTACATAAAGGAATAATCACATATAGCTTAAAGACATGCAAGTAAAATTCTAATTTAGAATATAATATTGATTACTACATTTCACTAAATACACGGGTTAAAACAACAAAAACAAAAAAAGACACAATGAATCTGAAAAAATACAACTCAGGTAAAAATTTAAAGAGATTGCAGATCGTGAATGCCTTGCTAATGAAAAAAAACAAAGGAGTAACCAACCAAAAAGAATGTGTATTAATAATACTTGGTTGAACAGTATAAAGTTCAACTCCCTACACAATTGTCCTTGTGTAGCTCGTTTTAATATAGGAAGAATCCCAAAAGAATATCTGAAATATATAAAAGAGAGAAGGAAAGAAAGAAAATCAATTTCAACAAAAACCTTGAAAAAATAGAAGATTACAAAAACATTTTTGAAGTCCATCTCTCACAAGCAAACAAAGAGCAAAAAGTGATAAATCCATAAACAGAAGCACTTTCGCCCTAAAGTAAAAATGTTCTAAGCTTCAATTAGTCACCCCAGCAAATACAAAAACAGCCACTTCAAAAGAAACATGATTAAGAAGAATGTATATTGATAAGTAATAAGTGTATTATCAAAATGCACAGAGGGCACAACCTATGTATACAAAATAATATATGTATATATATATATATATATATATATAATAAATAATATATTTTATAACATATTGTTATTAATATAGATATATATTAATAAATAATTATTATTATTATATATATATACTTGGTTACCAGTTATAACCGGGTATATAAAAATCCCAAAACCGGTAACTGGACTGGGGTACCCGGTACTGGTTTTAAAACCGGTTTCCTAGTTTCCGAGTTACCGGTTGGTATCCGGTTACCTGTTTGTACCCGGTTATAACCAACCAGGTTGACACCCTCAAGACTCTTTTAAAATGCCCCTCAAGATACTTGGGCTCCCCTTTCAAGCTCCACCAAAATGAGCAGTAATGTCTTCAGGGATCTCCAACGAAGCTATCAATGCCAGAGCAGGATGGCCCGAATGGGCACTCGTGCTCTCACGCACAGCCTGAGCTCGAAAAGGCAGCCCATTACTCTTTCTCACTCTCCACATGAGAGTAGGTCTAGATTAGGGCCAAAACAAGCAATGGGCTTGAGACCCATTAGTACAAAGCGGTCCTTCACTTGTAGTTAACACCCTGTTGAACTGAGCCAACGTTGTAGAGCTGAAACTTGTGTTCCACTAGAACGGGCCAGCTCATCAATAGAGAATTCAAGGCCAATACTCTGGCCAAAATCAACTTTTGTCAACTAAACGGTCCACTACCCTTTTTTAGAGAAACCAAGAGGTTCCTAAGGGCGTGGATATCCTCGTCATCACCAAAATCACCCCTAGCATCCGGCAATTATTTTGTACTAGCTGGATTTTGAGGATGCTCTAACACACACCAGGCTCTCTCCTACCACTAGCCCCCCCAAACCATCGATTTTCTAGCATTGTGATTACTGAAAGTGGCCTTGTGTAGATTGCGCGAGTCTACCCCAAACTTACTAGAGCCTCTGCATACATCCATTTACCAACAGTCTCAACCAGTGCCTCAATCGGCACTTTCAACGCTCCCACCAATGCGTTACCACCCATTTATGTCACATGAGAACCACCTAGAAACTTCTAGGTCGACAACACTCAAGTGGTAAAAATCTAATGTCTTATGCAGCTTGAGGGCGAAGCCACTCTAGCCAATACCTTCTCTGCCTTCTGAAATCACAATACAACCTCTCTGACCAACACCACCATACTCTGCAAAAACCAACCTCAGACGACTTCACAATACAACCATGGTGTTCTAACACACCATGTCGATTACAACATCGTTGAGCAAGGAAGGTTTTAGAACCAACCCTGGACGACTTCGTGAAGTCCTTCATCCCATCCGCTTGACGAAAAGCCTCCACCATAGCCAACAGCCAACACAAGCTAATTTGTCCAACGAAAACTGATTGAAGGACCCCCCCTACTTTCAAAAATCCGATGGGCTAAAACCCCCTCCACGATTACAAACTCGTAGGACATGACTTCAAAATGGTATCGACTCGAAAAAAACCCATGAAAAAAAGCTAGAACGAAAAACCGGCATGTTGTCATTACCAGAATTTAAAAATTTAAAAATTTAAAATAAAAAAAAATAAAAAAATAAAAAGGGCTAAAGAGAAATGTCAACACGCGTTATCATGCGCTGAACAGAGAGAGAGAGGGGGTTACTAAACAAGTCTATCTACAGTAATACATATTTGTTTAATGTAGAATTGTAAGACAGATGAGGAAACATGCATGCAATTGATCATTTCTTGGGGCATTTTTCACAGTTGCATTAATTGTACTAATAATACTCAAACTTTGCAGCTTTTCTCCCTCTTTTTTTTTTTTTTTTCTTTCAAGGCACCAAAGGTGGCGCAACCTTAGTACATTGGATACAAAAAAGGAGCAACCCATAAAAGGCCAATAAACAATAACATCAATAGTACAAACACTTCAAATCATGAGAACTAGAAATAGAAATATTATAGAACTTCACTTCAACTTCCTAAGAGCTTTGAAGCAAATTCCTGGGGTTACTCTCGCCTGAGTACAGGCGTGTGGGTGGCGCGTGTTCACTGTTTGGGTGTCTAGATTGTTAGTTGTTTTGGTTAGCGTTATCGCTACTTTGAGAAAATGGATTGTGGAGTCCAAAACTTTTGAGTTACTGATTAGAGTGGGCCTTCAAGGGTGAGGTTTTTTGAAAGAAGTAATAGGAAACAAAAAACCATCTTTCTGCAGAAGGATGAGGTGCTGTGGTTGGCACGCATTTTAAGGACTTGGTGGCAGTGGATTCTTCTGAGGTTTTTTGGGACCAATCTAGAGCAGGGTATCCACGGATAATCGCACAGAAATGTGCCAACAGACATGGGAGGTTCTTGACAGTAGAAGAATACAATGGTAGGCATAGGAGGGGCTCGATCATTGTACCAGAAGGACGTTATGGCCAAGGATGGACACGTCTCATCTCGGAGGTACGGCTGGCTAAGTCTTCCCTGTGTGAGTCTAAGGAAGTCAGGGAAGTTAATAAGAATTATGTCAAAGGTGGAAGAAGAAGGAGCTATGTGGAATTTTTGGGGTCTTCGCTGCAGCCGACAGAGGACTGCTTCAATGACTTCGCTGAGCCAATAGCCAGGGTGCCAAGGTGGTTGAAGGAGGCTTCCACAGAAAAGGATAAGCAAGTCCAGCTCTCAACTATTCTGGAGGAGGGTGTGCACAAGTCTTCAATTCCGGCGAGGTCAGTCAATGGCGGTAGGGAGGGCTCGGTGAAGAACCAGTCTCTTGGGGGGGAGGGAACGTGTAAACTAAAGGTAAGGGAACCATTGGGTGTTCATAGGGGAGCTCCGGCGAGCAGGTTTCTGTCTCCGGCGAGCAAGTCGATCACCACGACGAGGCTAACAACTTCGATTTGTGGTGCTGATCACGTGAAGGGATGGGAGGGAGTAGGTAGCCACGTGCAGACATGGTTTCGTGTAAAAGATGATCTAATAAATGCTAAGGATTCGTTGAGTAGATTGAAAGGCGAGGTAGACGTGGGTCTTGATAGAATTGAACGTGCGATTAGAGATGTGGAGGGTCTAAGCACTCTTTCCAGGTCTGGCGGGCATTGTGATCATGGGCTAGTTGGAGGGGACAAACACAAGAAAGTAATGGCCTAGCCCAAGAAGGCTACTAGGGGAAGGCCCAAGCATGGAAGGGGTGTTCAGCCGTTTAAGATGTATTTTAGGAAGAAGGGAGCTCGGCCCGTGGAGAAAGGTCGCTCCGGTGGGCATCGCCGGCAATTCCGCAAGCCCCGATGGTAGGTCGTTGCACTGCGACAGGGAGGCCCACGCCGGTTCTGTTCTGCAGATCGTTTCTACGCCTCCAGCAGAGGTGCCGACAAAGGCAGCCTCGTCCAGTGAGGGGGCGGCGAGGAACACTCCGGCAGGGGAAGGCGTTCTGGGAGATGATTTGTTCGTGGGTTCCATGATTAAGGCTACAGCGATGTTGGATTTAAGTGTTCAACCTCCGGGCTCCTTGGTTGGTGTGTCGGACTGCTCGACGGGAGGTCCATATGCTCCGGCGGGAGTCGCCGGTAACCCTGTTTGTCCCGATGTTAGGTTGTTATTCTACGATAGGGAGGCCCATGTCGATTCTGCCCTGCAGTTAGCATCCTCATCTCCGGCAGAGGTGGCGGAAAGGGGAGTTTTGCCCAGTGAGGGGGCAGCGAGGAAAATTCTGGCAAGGGATGGCGTTTTGGGAGATGATTCGACGATGGGATCCATGTTCAAGGCTACGGCGACGATGGATTCCCCAGTTAAGGCGCAGAGGTCTCAATCCAGTATTGCTGACCAAGGTGTTCTGAAGGGGGACTCGAGCATATCTGGTCCAGGGATTTTGGGCAAGCAGCCTGGTAAGGGGGTACCTCTGGAATTCTCTGGGTCTACTGCCGGTGACAGTGAGGAGGCCGGGAGGGGAGGTTTTTTGGGGAGCTACTCCGATGAACAGCTTATGGATGCTTCTGTGCTGGGCATTCTGGGTAAGGAGCCAGGGCTTTGCATAACACAGCTGGATAATTTGGTGGGAATTTCTAAATCAGTGGAGGGCTCAATTTCCCAGGAATCTTTTGTGCCAAAGTCTGTTTAGGAGGAGCAGTTGGAGGTGCAAGAGAGGACTTTTATCATTGAGGCATGCAAGGAAGTTGGCCTATCTTGTGAAGGAGAGGAAGGAAAGCTTGAAGAGACCATAGGGGTTGTAATGGCTGACAACAAAGACAAAGAAGTGGAGAGGGAAGTGTGCACTCCTGTAGTCAAAAAAGGTAAGAGGGAGCTTATTAACTTGCAGTCATCTGTCAATTTTTTGGAGTTTTCGTCACGGGACAAGAATATGGGGAGGGACAGTCGTGTTAAATCATGAAGCTTAAAATTCTGTCATGGAATGTGAGAGGATTGAATGAGAGGGAAAAGAGGTTGAGGATTAGAAATTTGCTTAGAAGTTGGAAGGCTGATGTTTGTTTCCAAGAGACGAAGATGGACTTTATATCGTATACGCTGGTGTTTTGTGGGGCAGCATCTGAACATGTTAGATTTATTAAAGCTCTCATTATTGGCTTCGAGGCGGTCTCAGGATTAAAAGTTAATCGGGCCAAGTCTGTTTTGGTTCCAGTCGGAGATTCGGTAGAGACGGATGAGTTGGCTGGTGTTTTGGGTTGTGGCACTAGTTCTCTGCCCTTGAAGTACCTGGGTCTTCCGCTAAGGGAGTCCTTCAAGCAGTTGGCTATTTGGGATGACATGTTGGAGAAAATTGCTAGAAGGTTGGCCCCTTGGAAGCGTTCTTATTTGTCCAAGGGGGCGAGGCTCACCCTCATCAAGAGCACCCTATCCAATCTGCCCACCTATCTTTTGTCTCTCTTTCCCATTCCTATTTCCGTGGCGAATCGTATTGAGAAGATTCAACGGGATTTTTTATGGGGGTGGGTTCAAGGATGAGACTAAGTTCCATTTGGTTAGTTGGCAAGAGGTATGTTCTCCGATTGCTGAGGGAGGGCTAGGGATTCGGAGCTTGCGTCTTTTTAATCAAGCTCTCTTGGGGAAATGGTTATGGAGATTTGCAAATGAGGAAGAAGCTTGGTGGAGAAGTATTTTGGTGGCAAAGTATGGGGTGGATTGGGGGGGTTGGCGCACTAAAGTTCCTCGTGGAACGCATGGGGTGGGGTTATGGAAACACATTTGTGGGGTTTGGAAGTCGTTTCGGGGTCACTTCAGATTAGATCCTGGTTTGGGGGGGAAGGTCAAATTTTGGGAGGATTGCTGGTGTGGTGAGACGTCTCTCAAGGATGCCTTCCCAGGTCTTTTTAATATTGCTTGCAATAAGGATGCTTCCATTGCGGATATTCGGGAGTGTGTAAATGGGATGGTTCACTGGAATGTCACTTTCACCCGTAGTATTCATGATTGGGAGGAGATGGCCTTAGCCTCTTTCTTCTCGCTCTTGTACTCGTCTTCAATTCGGGGGGAAGGGGAGGACCGGATGTGGTGGATTCCTTCAAGAAAAGGGAAGTTTGAGGTATGCTCTTTCTATAGGATGCTTGCCTTTAAGGTGCCTAACCACTTTCCGTGGAAAAGCATTTGGCGCACCAAGGCTCCTTTGAGAGTGGCGTTTTTCGCATGGGCGGCTGCCCTTGGGAAACCTCTCACGTTGGATAATGTTATCAAGAGAGGCATCGTTGTGATTAATCGATGTTGTATGTGTGAGGCGGATGGGGAGTCCGTGGATCATCTCTTTCTTCATTGTGGAGTCGCACGCAAGTTGTGGGATGTTATCTTCTCTTGCTTTAACATGTGTTGGGTTATGCCTAGAAGCGTAAAGGAGATGTTCGCTAGTTGATGGGCGGGCGGGAGAACGAGTAGTGCTGTGGTATGGAAGATGGCTCCCCTTTGTCTTCTTTGGTGCCTCTGGAAGGAAAGAAATGCGAGATGCTTCGAGGATGTGTCGAGGAATCTTGAGGACCTTATTCACTTCTTTTTGTACACTTTATTCACATGGACTACAGGTTGGCTTGCTCTTTTAGTGATCAACTTTCCTGATTTTCTCTTCATGTTCTCTTCTTCTTTCTCCCCTACTTAGTCGCTCTCTTGTATACTTCCTGTGTACTTGGATTGCGCCCCTCTGCGCTCTTTTAATGCATTATTACTTATCAAAAAAAATATATATATATTATAGACTATACTCAAATTAATTAGAACGCCCGTTGCTACAATGAAGTCTAATTTTTTTATGAATAATAATTTTATTGAAAGAAAAAGGCACAGCCCTCGTACAAAAAAAAAGTGTACAAAAGAGCCAATCATTCTATGGACTTCTACAATCTGAAAAATTAACCAGATCTACCAAATCCGGTGAGGAGAAGTTAGGAACAAATACAATGGTCCAATCCAAAAGAGATCTCAAACAACAAGATTTTAAAGAAAGCACGTTGGACTTGAAGTCCTCAAAAAGACACTAATTCCTTTCTCTCTAAATGCTCTACATTAAGAAAGTGGGAATAACTTTGCAGATGGCCTCTTTGGGATGTCATGCTACTAGATCTTCCAACAACTAGGCAGCTCTAGGATGTTGCTAGATGATAATAGCTTAAATGTGCCTATTTTATTCATTAAAGTAGGCATTATCACACCTTGTTCTGTTTTAATTCTTTCATTTTATATTTATTTGCAGAATATTGTTTAATAACCAAACTTGAAATTAAATAAAGTATTAATGCAAGTAATTACATTTTGTAGGAAGTGGGATAAAAAAAAAGGACAAGAGAAATGCCGAAGCTAGAAGACAAAAACTAAGCCAAGCCAAGCTAAACCAGGCCAATGAATGGAAGGAAAACAACACAAAGAAAGGAAAGAGAAAGAGCTGGTGTGAGTGGAAGACGAAGAAATAAGAAAGCAACTCATGCAGCCCACAAACATGAAGACAAAAGCAAAACAAAGGAGGAAACATAAGGTGGGGCCAAAAGAACAGTAAAACCAAAAGAAGAAAAAAAGACACAGACGTGTGTGAAGGGGCCTTTCAAGCTAACAAAACAAACATAAAAAAAATAAATAAAAAAATAAAAAAAGAAGTGTAAACTAGATAGGTCACTTAAAAGACGTGTGGACGAAAAGGAATAGAGGGTTTAGGCTCTTTACAAAAGAGACCGAAGCAAACAAGGTGGTCTCAAATTATTTTCAGGTTTACTTTTGGAGGGCACTGCATGCAACAACAAAGGCTTTGGAATTTTTTCAGCGTTTTGAGACAAAATTCTTATTATGAGTTTAATGTTTAGTACTTTAACTATGAGTTTTATTCTAATAGTTATGAGCGACTAATCTTCTAGCTAGGGCTAGGGGTGAAGCCTAGTATTTTTATTATGCATTATTGAAACTATTTTGTTCACACTTTATAGATTCATGATTAAATGTTGGGGACAATTTTATTTTGCGAGGAATTTCATGTTGACAAGTTTATTTTGATTCATTATGATTTTTTGTTATCTCAAAAGCGTACTTTGTTTGATTTGTTATGATTCGAAAATATATTGAATGCTTAATTTATCTTGTAACATATTATTGAAATCAAATTCTCTATCAAACCATGTTCAATGTATGTTATATTTATTTATCAAAAAATTGTTTTATCTTCCAATTAGGAAAACGATTATCTACCTAGTTGAGTAAAAAAATATTTCAAGAATACGTAATAGAATGCTAGCTGTATCCTTGAAACCCTAATGTTTTCCCATTAATTTTCTCTAATCCACTTATATTAATTTAGTTTAGTGGGCTTCGCCGGTAACGCTGTAAGTCCCGAGGATAGGTCGTTGGCCTACGACAGGGAGACCCATGCCGGTTCTGTCCTGTAGATTGACTCTATGTCTCCGGCAGAGGTGCCGACAGAGGTAGTTTTGTTCAGTGAGGGGGCAGCGAGGAAGAATCCGGCAAGGGATGGTGGTCTGGGAGATGCTCTGATGTTGGGTCCTCCAGTTGGTGAGCTGGACTGCTCGATGGGAGGTCAAAAGACTCCGGTGGGAGTTGTCAGTAACTCTACTAGTCCCGATGTTGGGTTGTGTTTCTGCGACAGGGAGGCCCACGTCATTTCGGCCCTGGAGATTGCCTCCACACCTCCGGCAGAGGTGCCGACAAAGGAAGATTTGCCCAGTGAGGGGGCGGCGAGGAAGATTCCGGCAAGGGATGGCGCTTCGGGAGATAAGTCGACGGCGGGCTCCATGTTCCAAGATACGGCGATGATGGAGTTCAGAGTTCAAGTGTCGGGCTCTCCGATTAAGATGCAGGGGCTTCTTTCCAGTCTTGCCGACCAAGGTTCACTGATGGGGGTCTTGTGCGACTCTGGTCCAGGGATCCTGGGTAAGCAGCCTGGTAAGGGGGTGTCTTCGGAATCCTCTGGGTCTGCTGCCGGTGACGGTGAGGAGGCCAGGAGAGGAGGTTCTCTAGGTGTTTCTGTGTTGGGTATTTTGGGGGTAATGAGCCGGGGCGTTGCATATCACAGACGGATAACTTGGGTGGAGTTTCTATAGCAGTGGAGGGTTCTAGTTCCCAGGAATCTTTTGTCCCAGATTCTGTACAGGAGGTGCAGTTGGAGGTGCACAAGAGGAATTTTATCACTAAGGCATGTAAGGAAGTTGGCCTATCTTGTGATGGAGAGGAAGGAAAGCTTGAAGAGACATTGGGGTGCTTATGGCTGACAACAAAGGCAAAGAAGTGGAGAGGGAAGTGTGCACTCCTGCAGTCATAAAAGGTAAGAGGGAGCTAATAAACTTGTAGTCCTCTGTTAATTTTTTGGGGCACTCGTCAAGGGACAAAAATAAGGGGAGGGTCAGTCGAGTTAAATCATGAAGCTTAAAATTCTGTCATGGGATAAAAGGTTAAGGGTTAGGAATTTGCTTAGAAGCTGGAAGGCAGATGTGGTTTATTTCCAAGAGACGAAGATGGACTTTATTTCGTATAACTTAGTAAGGAGCTTATGAGGATGTCCGTATGTGGAGTGGTGCTTTGTTCCTTCCATTGGGGCTTCGGGGGGTATTTTGCTCATGTGGGACGAGAGGGCTGTTGAGAAGGTAGATGTAGTGTTGGGAAGTTATGTGGCGGCTTGCTCCTTCAAGAATGTTGAGGATGGTTTTGAGTGGGCGTTTGTGGGGGTGTATGGTCCATCAGAGTAAATGCTAGGCGTTTCCTTTGGGAGGAGCTGGCAGGAGTCATGAGCTGCTGGGACGTGCCGTGGTGTATCGGTGGGGATTTCAATGTCACCCTTTACTCTAGTGAAAGGTCGAGGGGAGCTCATTCACAGTCGGCAATGAGGGATTTTGGTGAGTTCATTTCGGAACAGGGCCTCATGGACCTTCCCTTAGTGGGGGGGGATTTCTACTTGGTCAAACAATAATTCTTGGTCTAGGCTTGACCGGTTTCTTGTCTCCCCGAATTTGGAAGCCTGCCATCCAGACTTGCGTCAGAAGAGGATGCTTCGGGTATGTTCCTACCATGCCCCTATTATTTTGGATTGTATCTCTCATGGGGGAGGTAAAAGGCCTTTCAAATTTGAGAATATGTGGATCAAAGTGGAGGGTTTCGTGGGCAAAGTGCGCAGCTGGTGGGACTCGTATCATTTTCAGGGCACTCCGAGTTTCATTCTTTCCAAAAAGATGCAAGCTCTAAAGTGGGATATTAGGAGATGGAATGCTCAAGATTTTGGCAACGTGGGCGTTTGTATTAAGGCTCGTATGGAAGATCTTAAAGCTCTGGACAGGGTGGAGGAAGAGAGAGGTGTATCCTCGGAAGAGATCGAGAAGAAAAGGGTACTCGCTAGGGAGTTAGAAATTTCCCTCCTTCAAGAAGAAATCAGTTTGAGGCAAAAATCTAGAATCCGTTGGTTGAAAGAGGGCGACAAGTGTACTAAATTGTTCCATCGGATTGCTAATGCCAACCGTAGACAGATTTATATTGAGTCTCTGAACATTCATGACACTACTACCTCTGATCAAGACGCTATTAGTAATCACATTACTCGCTTTTATGAGACACTCTTCACAAAGACTCTCAGTTGGAGACCGAGGTTGGATAATCTTCATTTCGATATGTTGGAGAAGGAAGAAGCTTCTAGTCTGGAAGTTCCTTTTGAGGAAAGGGAGGTGTGGGAGGTGGTCAAAAAAATGGATAGGGATAAGGCTCCAGGCCTAGATGGTTTTTCTATGGCTTTCTTTCAGGATTGTTGGGAGGTGATCAAAAAGGATGTCATGGCTGTTTTTGTGGAGTTCTGTGATCGAGGTAAATTCGAAAAAAGTCTCAATGCTACATTCATTACTCTTATTCCGAAGTCGCATGGGGCTTCCAATATAAAGGACTTCCGTCCTATTAGCCTTGTGGGGGGGATTTATAAGATCATTGCCAAGGTTTTAGCCAACAGAATGAGGGGAGTCATGAACCGGGTCATTTCCAACCCGCAAAACACTTTTGTCAAAGGTAGAAATATTTTGGATTCAGTGCTTATTGCCAATGAATGCCTGGACAGCCGTCTCAGATCTGGGGATCCCGGTCTCTTGTGTAAGTTGGATATGGAGGAGGCTTATGATCACATGAACTGGAAGTTTTTACTCTATTTATTAAAAAGGTGCGGCTTCAGTGAGAAATTGTGCTCTTGGATTGAACATTGTATCTCGTCAGTGCGGTTCTCGGTGTTGATCAATGGTTTGCCTTCCCCTTTTTTTGTGAGCTCGCGTGGGGTTAGACAAGGTGATCCTCTTTCGCCTTTTTTGTTCATTATGGTCATGGAGGCCTTCAGCAGGATGATTAATGCCTCTATTAGTAGGGGATTCATCAACGGGTTCTATGTGGGTGCCAGGGAGCATGAGCGGGTTCGGTTTCCCATCTTCTTTTTGCTGATGATACGCTGGTGTTTTGTGGGGCAACTTCTGAACATGTTAGATTTATTAAAGCTCTCATTATTGGCTTCGAGGCGGTATCAGGGCTAAAAGTTAATCGGGCCAAGTCTATTTTGATCCCAGTCGGAGATTCGGTTGAGACGGAGGAGTTGGCTGGCGTTTTGGGTTGTGGTACTAGCTCTTTACCCTTGAAGTATCTGGGTCTTCCGTTAGGGGCTTCCTTCAAGCAGTTGGCTATTTGGGATGACATGTTGGAGAAAATTGCTAGGAGGTTGGCCTCTTGGAAGCGTTCATATTTGTCCAAGGGGGCGAGGCTCACCCTCATCAAGAGCACTTTATCCAATCTCCCCACCTATCTTTTGTCTCTTTTCCCCATCCCTATTTTCGTGGCGAATCGCATTGAGAAGATTCAACGGGATTTTTTATGGTGAGGTTTCAAGGATGAGCCTAAGTTCCATTTGGTCAATTGGCACGAAGTTTGTTCCCCGATTGCTGAGGGAGGCCTAGGGATTCGGAGCTTGCATCTTTTCAATCAAGCTCTCTTGGGGAAATGGTTATGGAGATTTGCAAATGAGGAAGAAGCTTGGTGGAGAAGCATCTTGGTGGCTAAGTATGGGGTGGTTTGGGGTGGTTGGCGTTCAAATGTTCCTCGTGGAATGCATGGGGTGGGGTTATGGAAACACATTTGTGGGATTTGGAGGTCGTTTCGGTGCCACTTCAGATTAGTTACTGGTTTGGGGGGGAAGGTCAAATTTTGGGAGGATTGTTGGTGTGGCGAGACGTCTCTCAAAGATGCCTTTCCGGGTCTCTTTAATATTGTCTGAACAAGGATGCTTCCATTGCGGATATCCAGGAGTGTGTAAATGGGATGGCTCACTGGAACGTTACTTTTACCCGTAGTATTCATGATTGGGAGGAGATGGCCTTAGCCTCTTTCTTCTCACTCTTGTATTCGTCTTCGATTCGAGGGGAAGGGGAGGACCGGATGTGGTGGATCCCTTCAAGAAAAGGGAAGTTCGAGGTCCGTTCCTTCTATAGGAGGCTTGCCTTTAAGGAGCCTAACCACTTCCCGTGGAGAAGCATTTGGCGTACTAAGGCTCCTTCAAGAGTGGCGTTTTTCGCATGGTCGGCTGCCCTTAGGAAATCTCTCACGCTGGATAATGTTCGGAAGAGAGGTATTGTTGTGATTAATCGTTGTTGTATGTGAGGAGGATGGGGAGTCCGTGGATCATCTCTTCCTTCATTGTGGGATCGCGCGCAAATTGTGAGATGTTATCTTCTCTCGCTTTAACATGAGTTGGGTTATGCCTAGAAGCGTCAAGGAGATGTTTTCTAGTTGGTGGGCAGGAGGTAGAACCAGTAGTGCCGTGGTATGGAAGATGGCTCCCCTTTGTCTTCTATGGTGTCTTTGGAAGGAAAGGAATGCGAGATGCTTCGAGGATTTGTCAAGGAACCTTGAGGACCTTATTCACTTCTTTTTGTACACCTTATTCATATGTACTGCAGGCTAGCTTACTCCTTTAGTGATCAATTTTCCTGATTTTCTCTTTATGTTCTCTTCTTCTTTCTCTCCTACTTAGTCGCTCTCTTGTATACTCCATGTGTACTTGGGTTGCGCCCCTCTGCGCTTTTTAATGCATTATTACTTATCAAAAAATTTTAGTTTACCTTTCACTCCATGACTCCACTTTTTAGTGGAAAGGACAAGACATCTCTCTCCATTTTTTTTGGGACAAAAAGAGAGGGAATAAACTACAGCGGTACCTCACAAACTTCTTACTGGGGCAGCACCATCCTATAGGCATTTGCAAGTGTTTGGATGCACGTGTTTTGTTCATATTCCTACGCAGTTAAGAGATAAATTGTCCCCCAGCATCTTTTTTTTTATGAATATTAAAAAAGCGTAAAGCGCCCCTAAGTACAAAAGCAATATACACAGAAGCTCCAACCGAAGCCCTCAAACCCAACTCCACAAACCCAAATCCCACAACTGCAAAATCCAAACCCCCCGATGCCCTCAGAGCTAGACAGCCTGAGACTTGCCTTTCCCCCCACCCAGAGGAAGCACCCTTCGCCTCATAATTAATGGAGAGGTCTAAATTTAGGAGCTCCCTTCTGCCCCTAACCTTCTGGGGAGTAGACACTAGGTTAGAGGTCCCTTCTGCCCTCAAATCAAAAGCCCGAGGCCCTCCTGGATCCAACCCAGAGATAACCGTAGGAGTGGATGGAGGAGAGACCATACCTGAAGCAATCATGCTTTGACCCATGACTACCGCCTACTAGGCCCTAAGAAATCCACGCCGATGAAAACTTATTACTAGTTGGGGGATCCCTTCAACACCGTGTCGTGCTTCACAAGAGAAGAAGAGGCCGAAATTTGAGATTCTAGCATTATCTAGAGGGAAACCAGCGACTAGCTTGCAACTACGGCGCCACTAGGCCTCACCGGACTAGACCCAATAGAAAGCCCATCCAAAATCACCGTCGTTGGAAGAACCTCTGTCAATGCCTTCATCAGAGTCTCTGACGTCCCTAGGACCAGACCAACTGCCAATGTAATCTCCAGGGAAGCGTCTGACAACATCACCCGCGACACTAGAACCGGGTGAGACTTATCCCTGATACTAGGGTTGGGCTTACAAGGTCGTCTGTAAGCAAGTCGAACTGCGGGCTCATACTTGAGATTGGGCTTGGGCTTAGTGGCTACCATTCCCTATGAAGCGACCTTGATCTTACCAAAAATTTATTACTTGTGATAGCCTACACTTGGGTTTGCAATCTTATTGACGCAACACTAGACATAGTCCAGGAAACCCTTAATAAGTTGAGAACCAAGTGCCGAAGAACACCGAGACTTTATTAATTGCGATATCCTACACTTGGGTGAGCAATCTTTTTGACGCGGCACTAGACCTAGCCTATGAAACCCTAAATAAGTTGAGAACCAACTAGCAAAGATCACTAGTGTACTCGCAGTGAGAAGGTTATTTACAGTCTCATTTTTTTGCATAGGCACCACAAGTTCACAAGAGAGAAATCACTGCCTTCTAAAATTATCAACCATGAGGATTCTGCCCTTTGTTGTCGTCCATAAGAAGAAAGCAATGTGGGAAGGGACCTTAACCTTCCAAATACTTTACATGGGAACGAACAATGCTCTCCAATCTATAATAGCTCCCCACTTCGAAACCGTGACTACTAGTTGGGGTCCACAACTAACAATCCACTTCCCTTGGACGGGTTTTCTAGGAGTACAACAGATTGAGATAGGAGTCGAGAGATTCCAGCTCCCAATCCTGGACTTTCCTAATAAAACCCAGATTCTAATTAATTGAAAAGCCAGAGGGATCCAAGCAGTCTGGCACCAAGGCCTCTTTGTTACACGCTATTGAATAAATTCCCTACTAGTCAGAGCAACTTCTGTGCACCACACATCATGCCAAAGCAAATGAGGAATCCGCCCCCAACCTTGAAGGAGGCAAGGTTGAAGGAAAACCTCCATATGTTTCTAATATTCCTCCAAAGACACCCTATAAGGCCCTCAAGCTTCCTCTAAACACCAACCCCCTCTACAAACCTCATACTTCTCAACAATCACCTGCCTTCATAAAGAATTCCCCTCTTTGCATGAATCTGTATAGCCATTTACCAAGGAGAGCTTCATTGAACAACATGAGATTTTTAACTCCCAAACCTTCCTGTAGGGACTGGGGAGTAGATAGTCTTCAAATTCATCAAGTGAAACTTGGACTCCCCGTCTGGTCCATCCCAAAGAAAGTCTCTAGGAAGACACTCCAATCTCCTAGCAATGCCAACTGGTAATGGGAAGAAGGAAGAAGGATAAGAAGTATGTTAGTAGACTAGATAACATACTCTTGATGAGAGTAAGGTGCCCTCCCTTAGACAAGTAGATCTTCGTCCAACTAGCCAACCTTTTTTCCATTTTCTTGACTACCCCATCCCAAATAGTTTTTTCTTTAAAAGAAGCACCAAGAGGGAGACCCAAATATTAAGGGGAAGAGAAGAAAGGCTACAATTAATAATATCGACCAGCTCTTCCTTAAGAAGTACCTCCCCTACTGCGACTAACTTAGGTTTTCGAAAGTTCTTCAAGCCCGAAATGGCCTAGAAACACAAGAATGTGGCCCAAATTATGGATTCGATCACGATTGCCATCACACATAATAAGTGTATCATCTACAAACAAAATGTTGGATATTTTTAGGGGCTTAGTGTTATGGACCCAAAATCCTGATAAATAACCCTCAACCATCGCACTAGAGAAAATCCCACTGAGAGTGTCCATGACAATCACAAGAGAAGGAGTGAGAGAGAGTCCCCCAAGTGAAGGGACCAAGAACTACCAAAGAAACCATGCAGACTACCGTTGACATAAAAATATTTCCCCCACAAATTCCTTAAACATTCTTCATGGAACAATGTTTATTATAACTTTTGACATGGGAAGTACCTCATAATCCAAAGAGGTGGGAGATATATGACAAAAATATCACAACAGGGGTGGCACCACCCCTATTCTCTTTCTGGCTGGCTGGACACCCCCTCGGTTAGGAGGTGGCCGAGCCACCCTCATTGACATAAGGGGTGATGACACCCCTCCTTTTTTGTAGCACCTCTAATTTTCTATGTCTCCATTCTATAGCACCCAATCACATGCCCAATAGAAATTTCGAAATTTGCTATCTTTAAAATGGGGGTAATTTGGGCAAGATATCACGAGTTTGAATTGAAGTGAGAATTGCAATTTAGAGGCATAAGTGCAATTGGGATGAAAGTTTGGGGAGGTCAAATCTAATTTACCCTTCAAAAAAAAAAACAACCAAAACCAAAACACAAATTAAACCTCATCTCTTCTATTCATTTATTACCCCAAAAAAAAATCCAAATGTCCAATAGCTAATCAATACAAGTCCCACTTGGATGACCAGTTTAGAAAAGGAAATAACAATAATAAATTAAAATAGATGTTACATTATTTAGTTTTTGAACAAACTCTTCCAAGGTCAAACAGCTCATGATTACTAAAAAAACAGTGGTCTTGACAAATCGGATTATATTATGGCAGCAGACTAAGTTCCTAACAAAAAGCCAGCCCATTCCCGCCCAACCCAATTGTAACTCAAGATTGTAGTAAATGCCAATATAAGACTTAGAATTATATATGCCAGTAACACATTACTTTAATGAATACTAAACATATATGTGTATGTATACCCCCATGCAAGCACGCGCATGCACACACACACACACACAAACACACACATATATATATATGCAAAATGCTATGACATAAATGTGACATTACTAACCCAAACGGCGACGAAGATTTTGTTTTTGGCGAGCCAAGCGCTCTCTCGGGCTCTTCATACTATCACTTGCAATATCATACTCCTGAATCAAAAATGATGTGAGAATGTCTATTATAGATCTATTAGATTACAAAGCTAAGGAAATATATATATATATATATATATATATAAAATCAACGTTGCATGGTACCAGAAAAAAATTGACCAAGCTAAGCAATTTTAAATGCCAAATGAACAAGGCTCTTTTTCACTTCTGGCGCTGAAGGCCCTGGCCGTGGCAGGAAGGGGGGAGGGAGTAGGGGTTATCTCAAACGAGAAATCATAGGATCAGCAAAATAATAACAGTGACAAGAAAAAAAAAAAATTTTGATAAGTAAAAAAAATTTTTTTTTTCTTAACAGTGACAAGAAAAATTATAAGGAAGCAACCTTCCCTTGACAATCAAGAAAAGGACCATCTCACATAATATAGCAAAGACCAGGGATCCCAACTTAGCCCTAGTAGAAGAGAAGTGGACAAGCCCCAACAATTTAGGAAGAAGAACCTGTGATCAAAGTGATCAACCAGAATACTTATCTCAAAAAGGTCAAAAGCTTTATAATTCAGATCTTCCTTGTATGTGCGAGATACAGCTCTATAGTTGCTTAGCTTTTCAAATATAAGAAAATATTTTTTTGACAAGTTATAAAAAAAAAAAAAAATTAAAAATTTAAAAAAAAAATTCTTGTAATTGAAATACAAGAAAATATTAAAGTATTAATCACAAAAATACTCCGACCCCTTGCTATTTCGTATTGGTTCTTCTTTTTCTCATAATTAAAAGAGCATGAATTCAAAAATGAGGATTAAAATACCCAAGAATGAAGATCTTAGATTACAATCATCCATAATATCCAGCAAAGAATTAAAAAGAAGAGCAACTAGAAATCGACATCCATCAACAAAAGGAACTCAACAACAAAAAGCTCAACTCATTCAAAGAAAACACAATGCCATCAAAGGTTCTAGAATTTTTAATGGATAACTCAAATTGTATAATGATTTGAATGTTACAATTTCTAATTAGTGAAATGGTTTTCAATCTATAATCTAACTAGGCAACCACGCCTACTCATGCCCAAGTCATCCTTCATAGACAGCCCCAACATGAAGATGGAAAATTAAAAAATAACAAATTCAAATCAAAAACTCATGATTTGACATGATACTGTTAATTCCAAGGAGAAACTTCATGGCCCCAACTCTGCCGCAAAGAATTGTTAAAAGCTATCTAAGATCCTTAACAGGATTTTAAAAAATAAAAAAACAGGCTATGCCTAAAACATCCCCTACCAATATTCTTAACATTGAACTATGATAGACTGCATACCTGTCCACCAGATGCCAATAAAGCACCAAACTCGAGCACCTTGTTTATATCAAAGCTGTTACAGTTAAAAAGAACACAATTAAGTAAAACAGCACATAGATTTACGGTCAAACAATGCTTGCAAACAGACTCACATAATTGCATGAAAAGATCAGAAACTCTATCCATTGAAGTAGTACAGAGAAATATGAAATACAAGAGCACCTTTTAAATGAAGAGCCTTCAAGTTTAGAATGAAAATAAGGCCACATCAAAACATCTTCAACAACAGCAGAGATCCCAGCCTCAGACATCTTGTTTTCAACCCAAGAAAAAAGTTCAATCAATGACGCATGCTTAACATTCTGAGCGATAGCCCCGATCGCATGAGCAGCAGCAACCCTTGTATCCCAGTTTTTACTATGAAGATACTGAGAAACCTAAATTTGGGTCACTAGGGTTAAGACAAATGATACAACAAAAAATCCACAGAATAATACAAATGACAAATCCCATAAGAAGAAAATAACAAGCAAAGATCTATTGATAATTACAGCAACTCACATATAATTAAATCAATGTTTTTGCATATGGTCAGAAAGCAAATCTTCACTCAGAGAAAATATATACAATTAAAAGGGAGCAGCTCAGAGCTTATAGGATCCAGCAAATATACAGAATCAAGGATTGTAAATGCAGTTCCATGAGACATACAAATTCTCACACACATCCATTCAATTGGAATTAGAGCGTTATGCTTGCAATGTTTTCTTTTTTAAAAGTAATAAGTATATTATCAAACGCGCAGAGGGGCGCAACCCATGTATACAAGAGGTATATAGGGAAACCCTTATTAATTCAAAAAAGATTTACAAAGCTCTAGGAAATCAGAAAAAGTAGACACAAACGAGTTCGGCCAAGTCCTGCTTCAAGCGAACAAAGTATGTAATGCCAACTTCCTCAACTCAATCATGCCGCTCTCATTATCCTCAAAGTAGTGTGCATTCCGTTATCGCCATAAACACTACATCACACATAATGGGACAAGCCTCCACATACGGAAAGCATGCCTATTACCCAATTGACCCCTCCAACTTTCCAAGATACCACTCACCTTTCGCGGCCTAACCCAACTCACTCCAAACAGTTGAAAAAATACATTTCATACCTCAGTTGCAACTTCACAATGTAGGAGTAGATGGTCAATGAACTCTCCACAGTGTTTGCACATATAATACCACTCAATTACCATAACATTCCTTTTACGTAAGTTATCCAAAGTGGGGATTTTTCCTACCGTCGCCGTCCATACAAAGAAAGCCACTCTCGAGGGAGCCTTCACCTTCCAAATACTCTTCCACGAAGCAAACACCTGTGCCAGTATAGAGAGAGACTGATAATAGGATTTCACTTCAAAGGTATTTCTTTTAGACGAAATCCAACAAATTTTATCCTCACCTCCACCTCTAATTTTTTGGGAGTACGACATTGCAAAGAAGTGTGTTACCTCCTCCAATTCCCAATCATGCACGGGCTGAAAAAAACTGGACATTCCAATGAAGAATATCATTCAATCTCTCCATGAACTCCTTCACCCACGCATCCTTATTACATCCAATATTGAACAAAGCTGGATACACGAGTTTCAGAGGGCGTTCCCCGCACCGCACATCATGCCAAAAAGAGTACTTTTGTACCGTCTCCAATATCATATCGCACATGTTGTGCAAAGCCTTCCCACCCCCTTCGAATACATTTCCACACTGCCACTCCATACGTTCCCCCTACCTCCTTGGAGCACCAATCACCCGTATGACTGTCATATTTAATATGCACTAATTTCCTCCATAATGCCTCTCGTTCTGTCGCATATCTCCAGAGTCATTTACCCATCAAAGCTTGATTAAATTTAATCAAGTTTCGCACACCTAACCCCCCCAAACTTCATTGGCGTACACACCTGTGACCATTTCACCAAATAATACTGAAATTCATCCCCAATTCCACTCCACAAGAAGTCTCTCTGTAGTTTTCCGAGACGATTTGCCACTCCCACTGGAATAAGGAATAGAGTTAATGAGTATGTTGGTAGATTTTTAAAACCTAAAGTCAATTTCTAGGCTTTTTTTTTGTTTTCTTGATAAATACTTTCTGGGCAATTCAAAATTGCAATATCAATCAGTCTCTCCAAATACTAACTAAAGTATTATTTTGTAGGAATTTGAAAAAGTCAAATCAATATTATTTAATCATTTATCCTGAGTAACACACTTCATGCATATATGAAATATTTAGCAGGGGCCCATTAAAAAAAATATATAAATAATGAAGAAGAAGAAGAAGAAATAGAAGGAAACTCTGCCTTTTTATCAAAACAAATGAACACTGAAGAGATAAAAAAATAAAATATAAAAGAAAAAAGATCCTATCCAGCCAGATTCACGAACTTTTAAGCTAGATAATGGCAAAAAATTGAGTTCCCCAATCGATAACAATCAAATCAAATCTCGCATTAATTGATTACTCACACTGTCAGAGCAATCAAAATGAAAAATATTGAATTAGTAGTGCTCAAAACGCCCACAAATCATTTCATTGCTTGGGAATGAAGGGACATTTGGAAGGCGGAGAAGTGTTACGGTCTGGAAGATGGTTCCTACTTCCCTCTTTTGGTGTTTATTGAGGGAAATTAACAATAGGTGCTTTGAAGACTTGGAGAGGTCGCTGGAGGACCTTTTTTTTTATATAAGAAATATTGCATATATAAAAAAAAGCGCAATGCGCCTCTAAGTACACAGTGAGTATACATAGCAAAAACCCACGTTAACCCACAAAAAAAATCCCCATATAAGGACCCTAAAACCCAAAAGAAGTCTAAAGAGACCTTGATGCCCGAAACCCAAAACAACCCTAAGCTCACCTAAGCCACCCTGCCTATGATCCTACTAGTGCCTTTGACCCTACTAGAGCCACAACCTTTAGCCCCAAAATAAATGGAGCATTCCGATCCTCTTCAATGGATGAAAAAAAGATTCAAAAAGCTTTTCTAGTCACCCCCACCAATCAATCCCAAAGTGGGAGCGAATTCCATCGCATCGATCACCACCTCGGAAGAACCCTCCACCCCCACTACCGGAATATCCGCAACAACCTCGGCCAGCAACTTCTTGTTCTTATTCAGCTGCTTACCTATATTATTTTTCACTGTCCGAGAATACCCCAGCTGAGATGTGGAAACAAAAGAATAAATACGTGCTCCACTCTCTGTCATTCCGGGATGAGAGAGGCGAATTCTCATACCCAGCTCAGCCTCCCCAGAAGAAGAGCCACCAGAAAACCCTAGGTGAGCAGCCATCGAGACTGTATGACTGGCATGTGACTCTGCTCTCGAAGGACCCATCTTTTAAGAAAAAGTTGAAGAGTCTTCCCTATCAGCTAGAGTCGACAAGGACCCCTCCTTCACCTCAAGCGAAGATGGAGAAATAGTTCTTGACCCAAAAAATCCCTGCCAGAGCAAACCTTTCGCTGGAGAAGGTTTCCAATCACTCTTGACCGAGTCTTCCTCCACTGCTAGAGAAATAGAATCCACCGCAGCCTCCGTCTACCCTAGGTCCGCACTCACCATGCTCTGAGGACTCACCGAACACACCATCGCAGGGGCGAGACCTTCTCTAGGTACATCGGAGAAGCCATCAGAGACAACAAAAATGGGAGAAGCTAGCTTCGATGCCTCAGCGACAAACTCCACGCTCCTGAGGAGATCACCCTGAACCACCATAGACGCCATCTTCGTTGATGCATCCCCAAGACCCTCTACAAAACCTTGCTCCAACACATCGCCCGCAGGAGTCTCTGAATCCGGACCCGAGTGATGAGGCCTAACCTTCTTCCACTTAAACACAATCCTCATCTTTAAGCCCCAAAATGATTTAGGCTTTAGGCCCATCCCAATAGAAAGGTCCTTAGAGGACATTTTATCATCTTTCTTTCATACATTGTATCTTTGGACTGCAGCGTTTGTGTCCCCTTTGTCGATTAGTTATGATGATTTCCTTGTTCGCTTTTCCCTTTCTAGTTAGGTGATTCCTTTTGTGTGCTCTCTATGTACTTTGGGGCCCCTTTTTAATAAGACTGGTTATTACTTAACAAAAAAAGAAATGGAGGCTCAACCCAAAGTTGAAGTTCAAACCTCAAACGAAGAGTGAACTCATACCCATCCATCCATACACATAACACATAAAAAGCAATACCATTAATAATATCATAAGAAAATCTTGATTAACATTTCAACCAAAAGAAAAAACACACAGCAATAAGTAATACCTTTTTCAGCAGAGAGGTCAAGTCTTGAGGATGTGATTTCGCAATATCCCCTATCTGACGAGCAGCTGTAAATCTTGTTGCTTGCGTTGAACCAGCTATTAGGTTTTTTGTCAAAGAAAATTTCATTTCATATAGCCATTGCACAGAGTTTAACCAGAAGACAAGTATGTACATTACATAATAAGTGGTAGTAAAAATAAGTGCAATTAATCAAAAATGAAAAAGAATTAAGTATGAAAGGATACCATCCAAGAGAGTGAGCAGGCGTTGAAGACGTGATGACTGCTGGGCCATCTTAAATCATTCCAATAGTTTGTTGCTCAACTTAGCCTCTGGAATCTCTCTATATATAACACCACCATTACTAGTTAATCATAAACCGGCCTTAATTCTTTGCTATTGCTGTTTTAGACTCACAAATATAGGCCTCATTTTCATAGCAGACCAATCAATCATAGGTAATCATGAAAAGAATCACAAAACCCCAATTATCTATCAATTTGTAATCAGCATGATTTTCCCCATTAATATTACAAGGTACACTCACCTCAATCCAATCAAAACTATCAATTGATAATTACAATCCCTACTGTAATATAAATACACTGCAAATTTCATAGATTCAAGCCCTGAATTAGAAACTCAAAATAAGTCTAAGTCCTGATTTCTAACAAGATACTTAAAGTTATTCATAAACCAGTTATAGTTCAGCGCAATTGAAGTTCCCATCAAGAACCCTAATTTCACTTCTATACACAAATTACACTTGAAATTTTGACTTCATTACCATAAATTCTAAAATTAACCCCAATCTAGTGATAATCTCACCCCAATAAAGTTTTAAACCCTCAATTTGAGGAAACAACAACCAGATTAGCAATACCCCAAATCACACATGAGTAAGGCTCTCAACTTCACAATTTAACAAGTCCCAACCAATCCAATCAAAATGGCATACAGAAATTACAAATGAGGCTTGATTGCATACCGGGTGGCATTCAGTTGGAGGAAATTGCAAGAAAACCGAGCGGGTCAGTCGCGTTTGATGAAAGCAGACATTTAAAGCGATGGCACGCTGGAATCCGACGAGGACGAGGATGAGGCTGCGAGAGCGATGGGCGTGTGGTCTGGCCGTTACAGAGGAGGCTAGTTTCGGCCTTGGCAGACTCAAATCTAAGAAAATACGATGATATTAGAGCCTATTTATAGAGAGATCCGACTAGCTCCGAGGTGATTTTGCCCGCTGGTGGGTGAGTGGCGTTGGGCACGAAGTGAGAAATAAGAGATGCGTGAGTGTGGCGGCCAAGTGTGAATAAGGGGAGGAGGGACGACCATGGAGAGAATGGGTGCGAATGGGACCCCCTAAATTACCAAAACACCCTCGACCCTCTGAATGAAGGCCATGGGGCTATAGGGTGTTACGTAATTTAATTGGAATTTGACTTGGTTGCAGTAAATATTATAGTTTTTTAACGGTCCAAATTTAACTTTTTTATCTCGTAAAAAAGGTTAACATTTAATTCTAATTGTAAAGCTAATATGTTCTAATTTTTTTTTACAGCACCTACATTATCCTAAAAAAAAAATTTGAAATTTCATCGCTTTTGCAATCGTTTCTTTAAAGTTCAACAACTTTCAATTTAATGTATCAAACTTTAAAATGTTTGCAATGGCATCTCTACCATTAAGGTTTGGGGTTAAATCAGATGGAAAATGTGTGAAATGGCCTTTATACCCCTATAAAATTTATAAAATTACAAAATTACTTTAATTAAATAATTTTAAAAAAAAAACAAGTGCATTTTAGAAATTTTTAAGGCCTCCTCCATTAGGATTTAGTGACAATTTTGATTTTATGAGTATTATAGAAAAGCTGCTAGACAAGTTGGAGGAATCGAAGGTTGAGCTGGTAGCATGTGTTGCGCGGCAACTCTCGAGGAACAAGGTGGTTTTTGGAGAAGATTTGATCCAACCGTCTAGAGTTCTTCAACTGGCAATAGATCAGCTAGAAGCCTTCAATAAAGCTGAACTAGGCTTGAGAGGATGGGATCCTATTCCTCGTGACAATGCGGCAATGACTTGGAGTAAACGACCAGCGGATTGCATTAAACTCAACTGGGATGCGGCAATAGACAAATCACAACAGAGGATGGGAGTTGGCATCATTGCCCGAAATCATGCAGGCCAGGTGGTAGCAGCGAGATGTATAGCAAGACCCTATATCCTGGATCCTGCTACAGCTGAAGTAGTCGCCGCACAAATGACTATGGAGCTGTCTTGCCAATTACGTCTTCAGCAGGTTATATTGGAGGGTGATTCCCTGTAAGTTGTTAATGCATTGAACACTACTGAGACATGTTGGCACAATTACATAGCTATGGTTAATGAAGCGAAAATCCTTCTTCACAACACGCAAAGCTGGAAAATTCAACATGTTAAAAGAACTGCAAATGAAGCAACCCACTGTCTTGCAAAGTTGACAACAACTATAGGTGAGGATCAAATGTGGAGGGATTCTTATCCAGAATATGTAACAGAAATTGTACTTGCGAAGCAAGCTTTTATTGATTAATGAAATTTGGATCTCTTTTCAAAAATAAATAAATAAATAAAAATACCAGGTGGGTGATATTGCAAACATTTTAAAATTGGATTTACTAAATTGAAAGTTTTTTTAACTTTAAAAATAATTGCAAAATTGATGAAGGTTTGGGAATTTAAGTGAAGTGTTGCTGCTGTTGACGAAATGGTTGATGCAGGTAGAGAATTGATTCCTGATGCTCCGAAAATCAATGTGCACGGGTTCCAACCGGAAGCGAACTTACCCCCTGAGCCTTTCGGTCCCGAGATTATCATAGATGATGATGCTGATGATGTGGGAGCAGCTCCCCAGAATTAAATCTCTTTTTATTTTTTTTGTTTGTGTAAGGATTTTTTGCTCTGTGCATATTTGAACTGCCTTTGAACTTTTGGTGTTTCTGGATGCTTTGACTGCCTTTTGATATTTCTGGATGCTTTTGAATGTCTTTGTTGTTGTACTTTGTGGTCAGGTGTTCTACCCCCCATGGCTGAGGATTAAAATGTAATTTTAAACCTCGGTCATTAAATTTTCCATTAGCCTTTTGGTATCTATCGTTTTAGATTTCGGAGATCATCATTTTCTTGCACGGTCTTCCATTAGCCTTTTGGATATGGCGTCGTCATTTGGATTTCCTAGGCAACTCTACGCAGAGCATCTTCTCACATTTAAGGGTGACTTTTCATTTTCCAAGGGCTTTCGTACTATAAATATTCTTTTGGATGTAAGGTATTTTCATTTAACTGACTTCGATTTTTCTTTCACTTTGATTTCTTTCTTCATGGCTTCTACTTCTTCATCTGGGAGTTTGGCGAAGACAGAGTCATCAGCCGCTTCTACCACCTTTCCTCCTCCTGGGGATGTTGCTTTTTCATCCTGTTCACCAGCTAAGCGGCTTCATTCTCGTGTCCTTTGCGATTCTGAGGTAGAAGTTGCCGAACTACGTTTGTTGTTGGAGGCACGGGAATAGTGCTTAGCAGATCGCTCCAATCAGTTGACGAAGTTGATGGCCAATATTGAGGTGAAGAACTATTAAATAGCCTGGAAAGATCGGCAGTTGGAGTCACAAAATCGGCGAATCGCGAATCTCAAGGTTTATCTTGTCGGTATTCATGAAAATTGACGGAAGAAAGCCTCCGACATTTACTCTTCTACTCAACTGCTTCTGAAGGAGGAGGAGAAGTGCCGAAGACTTCGTGAAGGTCACCAAGAGTAACCGTCAATATAAACGGCAATGGCCCACCAAGGGCCTTAAATTTCTTGTCCATCATATTCCTGGGTGTTTGCCCAAATGTGATTCTTTGTACAATGTCTCTTCGGACGTAGAGTACCAGATTGAGCCCGGATGTGATGCTTTTGATGTAGTTGGAGTTATAAGCGGCTGAATGTTTGTTGTTGCTTGATTTTTCATGTAACTGCTTTGACTTGATCTTTTGTGGCTGTTGTAATTGAATCTTCCTGTAATGTAAAAAATCTTCAATGAAACATTTACCTTGGATTCCATTGATGTGTCGCATACTGCTTTCCTGGCGTGATTTTCGCTGGAGTTGGGTGATGAATTCTCTTCTTGGCTTTGTTTGTTTGTTTTGCTGGTTGGATTTTTTTTTTTTTTTTTGGTTAAGGTTTTACTCCCTTGTTTCCGAGATGAGGGATTTTTTTTGTGAAGGGTTTACTCCCTTGTTTCCGAGACAAGGGATTTTTTTTTTTTTGTTAAGGGTTTACTCCCTTGTTTCCGAGATGAGGAATTTTTTTCGCTAAAGGTTTACTCCCTTGTTTCCGAGATGAGGGATTTTTTTTGTTAAGGGTTTACTCCCTTCTTTCCGAGACGAGAGATTTTTTTTGGTTAAGGGTTACTCCCTTCTTTCCGAGATGAGAGATTTTTTTTTTGTTAAGGGTTTACTTCCTTGTTTCCAATACAAGGGATTTTTTTTTTGTTAAGGGTTTACTCCCTTGTTTCCGATGAAGATGGATTTTTTTTCGTTAAGGGTTTACTCCCTTGTTTCCAAGACGAGAGATTTTTTTTGTTAAGGGTTTACTCCCTTGTTTCCGAGACGAGGGATTATTTTTTTTTTGTTAAGGGTTTACTCACTTGTTTCCAATGAAGAGGGATTTTTTTTGGTTAAGGGTTTACTCCCTTGTTTTCGAGACAAGGGATTTTTGTTCATTAAGGGTTTACTCCCTTCTTTCCGAGGGATTTTTTTTCATTAAGGGTTTACTCCCTTGTTTCCGAGACCTGCCAAGGAAAATGAAATAAGGACGTGTAAAGCAGGATAAAGAAGAAAAGAGGAAAAACCGAGATCACTTACAGCTCTCTCGGGAGACAACCCACTCTAGGGGAACGGAATGCTGCAGGGGCAGAGCCTCAGACGTCGACGCCTCCCAAGCTCCAGATATGTAAAAGAACTGCTCCACCCAATGCTTACTGTTGGAGTATGTCTTCCCGAGCTCGATAAATTGGTTATTCCCACGAACCATGAAAGTTACTGTCTCGGAAGTAAGGTAGAATGAGGCCCATATATGTATGGGATCGACAGGGTCTTCCCCGGAAATGGAAATACGGAAGGCAACAATAGAAGCGTAGCCATAAAATATCGCAAATTGTTTGGCATCAGCTGTACAGGAGCTACCCCCAAAAAAGATAGCATCTCCCTCACTATGGGAGAAAAGGGCAAACGAACCCCTGCCATAAACATACGCTCATGAACGCATATGTCGACAGGACCACCAACCATCCTAGTGGAGCCATCTGGGAAATGTAGAGAAGCCAATGAAGGAATGTCATGATTATGGCGGAGCACCCTCTCATCCTCCACCGAGAAATAGGATCTTTGCCGACGCAAAAAGTCCAGGTGCAAGGATGAAGGAGACGCTTCACCAACCGGACGCACTCTGGCAGAAGAACCACCTGAACGACGAATCAGAGGAATCTCTGATGACTGCTCGTCGACAACCTCGCCAGCCTGTGTTGGAAGCTTTTGAGAAGACATGATCACTGGAAAAATCAAAACGCACTAAGCTCCAGTAAGATGAATGGAGATCTAGAAGACTTAAGCAATGAAGGCCGATGACGAAATCTTTATAGAATGGGAAACCTCGGACAAGGCACAGGGCATTTAATACAGGGACATCATGAGCCTGCAACCACGCCTGAACTGAAGAGACTCAAGCCATCTTTCCTTTCAAAAAACGCAACCAAAGGCGCCATTCACAAGTTGACACCTATTTTGTCAATTCTCGAACCACGTCCAGAAGAACACGTGGACAAACGACAGCACATTTACGTGGATAGAGGCAAAAGATTTGAAAAATCATAAGATTGCAATAGATTTCGGAATATCCGAGACGTGCAAGTGTCAAGTTCCATAAATGGTTAAGACGCCAAGAACAACGGCTACAGGGAACCGAGTAGGGAAGAGCACTTGAACGGTCTACCCTCAAGAAAAGAACACTATAAGAAGATCGAAAGTTTGAATTCTCTCCTCCCAAAGTCTCGGCAAAAGGAATTCGGGGGGTAACTGTTGCACATAAACCCATCACTTGAACCCATGGGTCAAAGGCCCAATGTCCCAAGAAAGCCCGATGCATCCAAATAGGCTCTATGAATGCAACCCAGCATAAAACAATGGATACGGCGTCGTTTCTTACACTCTTGGACGACCAAAGACCGACTATTCTATCACAATGAATCACCTACACTTAACATCCAGATGCATCCATCATAGTCAGGACATAACTCAACTATATGAATAGCTCACACATAGCAAGATCATCGGAACAATTATGATCTTGCTCTTAAAAGACTTCTGACAATTATGCCCCATCCTCGAAACCCTATCAATATATGTAACGGCCTCTTGCCAATCATAATGACAGGAGACACGAGTATTAACTCTGCCGGCCGTTACGGCTAAATCCTAGATCCTCCGCCTGGTCATCATAGCCACCTCTGCATGATCAACTATAAATGACCTCACTCCAGGGGTACATAGAAAGACAACTCTAAGCTATATACTAAGTTTACACAAACACTGACTTAAGCATCGGAGGAGGAACCACTGACCACCACCTGTCTCATCCTCTTAACGTTTGCTCTGGTTTTGTAGGTTTGACAAGAAGCACAAAGAAGAAAGGAGTGGCTTGGAGGCTTGGATCCCCTTAAAGACCACTGTACCAGAAACTGTTCCAACATAAAGTTTCCTTTTCTTTTTCTTTTTCTTTTTTTCCTTTTTTCTTATATTTGTCTTTGCTTTCTTAACGTGGCACAATAGTCCTCATGTCCAAGAACTAATTTCCATTCATCAAAATAATTTTGAAAAGTAGTAATAATAATTATTTACTAAAACGGATAATCCTGTTTTTTTAATATGGATAATCCTTTGATTAGTAAATATGGGTATCACATTCCATATATTCAATTAGCTCTAATCGTAATTTTCATAGTCAATGACTTAGGGCATGTTTGTGATTGCGTTTGAGGGGCCTAAAAGTGCTTTTAATAATCAAAAAGTCTGTTTGAAGAACAAAATACTAGTTTGATAAAAAAAAAATTAAAAGCGCTTTTAAGAGTCCAAAAAGCCTAAAAATTGCCAAAACGCACTTTTAGCATAAGCTTAAAAATAAAGATTTTGCCAAAAAGTACTTTTTGACTTAAAAGCTCTATTTCTCAAATGTAATCCTAAACAAACTCTTAATCCCACTCTAAAATTAGACGTGGTTTTCAAATAAAAGGGAAAAATATACTTTTTGACTTATTATTCATTATGCACTTATTTCCAAATTTTAAAATGTAGCATTAGGGCATCCCATACTAGTATAGTAAACTTAAATTTTTGCATTTTTTGCATTTTTTGCATTTTTCTCCCCAAAATAAGCTTAAATTTATTAAAAAAAAAATAACCATTTGCAAAAATTAAAACTATTAAAAATTAAACAAAAACAAAACACCAAAAAGGGGTCGCCCTTCCATATTAGCCCCCTTAATTTTTGTTTCAAATGGCTATTTTTATATGTTTTTAAATTTTATTTATTAATAACTTCAAGGGTATATTATTGGGAGAAAAATGTAAAAGTGCCTAATTTGACACACAATGGTAGTATGTGTGGCCTCAATATCACTTTTTAAAGTTTTGAGGCATAATTACAAAATGAGTGATAATTTAGGATGATAAAATATATTTTCCCCCAAACAAAATAAGACATTTTCCCAAGTCTAACACTCAAATGTAGGTGTTAGAGCCCAAAATATCTTGCATGTACTTTGGTCCAACGTCAGCCATATAACGCTCCTCCTATCTTTTGGATAAACTACAATTTACAAAACACAAGGCTTAGAGGCCGATGGGCTACTATGATAGAGACTATGATGCTGAAATTAGTCTGGGCATTTTGTGAGAGCACTGAGAGGTTAGGGGAAAAATATTTATGATGTGGTAAAACGAAGTCTAAAGTATTACCCGATTTCAGTGCTATAAATAGGGACTTTCTGGATCCCACGGGGTTTCTTCGAGCTTCAGAGGCCCCGACCCCTCTTCTTGTGCATGTCAATCATCGTACAATGGGGGGTCAGGGGTCCCAACCCCTCTTCTCGAGTTACGTGATTCTTCTAATGATGGATATTTAGTTGGAACAAACACTTTCGCCCTAAGGCAAGAAGCGACTTCCCTTACCCTTGGCATAAGTGCCCCCAACCCGCCATCCCTCTAATAAATGTGGGCTACTCTCTCGAGGCGAGAAGTGACCTCCCTTACCCTTGCCATAAATGCGCCAAACCCGCCATCCCTCTAATAAATATGGGCCACTCTCTCGAGGTGGGGAGCAACTTCTCGTATGATCGTCATAAATGCATTAAATTTGTGCATTCCCTAATAACTGTGAACTACTCTTCCGATAGGGGGGATGATTCTCGTATCTTTTCCATAACTCTGAGTGTACTAGACTCAAACTATATTGGTACAATCAACCCTTCACCCCCACATTGCAAAATAAGGTCTCGTGTGGGCCCTCTTGGTCTTATGCTCATGAAGGGCTCAGCTTGCGCCCTCCAATGGGCCTGAGATAGGTCCATCCGAGTTGGATCTAGACCCAACAATAGGATATAACATGATATTCCCCATATTTGAATTTTGTTACCAAGATTATATTGAAATTGAAAAGCTTAAAATTAATTTACCAATAAATACTTGTAGGTAGACACTCGCTTAAATTTCTTTAGATTGAAGAACTCAAAGATCAAGAATTTCAACGTGCACAACTTCACAAGTGATGTGTCCTCATTAAATATTTTTATATACACTACTACATTGATGACCGAGGATTAATTGAAAGTTTGGAAGAGCTTATGTTTGATATAATGCAAAATTGTGGTGCAATTAAAGATAACAAAAAATAGAATTTAACTACATTCAAGATATCATATAATCAAAGTTAGGACCCTATGTATCAATTAAAGAATTATGTAATCAAAATTCAAATGAATCATGCATGATTGATGAAACAAAAAACTTAGCAACAAAATACAAGTTTTAAGCTATATGAAATAAATTATGGTTTAAAATTAAACAATGTATAGAAGATATAAAACTCATTATTTCATATGGGTAAACAAGGGTGAGGGGCAGAATATGAGTTTGGTGAGCATTGAGCCAATCTGTGAGTAGTGACACAGATTGGCGAATTCAAGAATTTATCTTTAATGGATAAAACTAAAATAATAAAATGTAATGTCCTTTTTTTTGTACTCTTTATTTATTTCCTATTATATATATAAAAAATATAATAAACACAATTCAAAATAGAAATAAAATATTATATAAATACAAAAACCATATCTGTCAAAATTCATAAATGTGTTAATGTAGGCCCGAGAATTTTGATCGAATAAAATAATAGAAAAAATCATCAAAATGTTGCAAGTAAAGTATTATGAGATCGATTGGGATATGTTTAAGGGTCGTAAATGAACTAAAGTGAGTATGTGCCTAAGACGTTTAGTCACATGAAATAATGGGCAAATGGTGTCTAAACACTTCAATTAATATATCAAAATGTTCATCTACAAGTCATCTAGTTACCTTTAAAATTTCAAGTCAATCGAAGTTCATTTAAGGAGTAAAAAATGGACCGAAAAGGCATACTGGGTTGGCAACCAATGAGAGGCAACCAATGAGAGGCAACCATGTGGCAGCACATGTGTAAGTGAAGGGCTCAATTATGTCATCTAGATGACATACATGCTAGTGGCTAGGAGTGCCTAGCAAGCCAGTGACATCATTTGGAGTGCATTAAATGATGACGTCATCATCCCACATGTCACAAGGGGTTTGATTGTTGACATCAGCAACTTGTACTCCAAGTTTTCCTTGCCACTCTGGGAGGGACCTGGGGTGGCCGGTATAGGCCAAGCCTCCCCCCCCCCCCCCTCCCCCCCAAAAAAAAAAGAAATATCACTTTCAGTCTGTTGGCCACTACTCATTACAAGTTTTGGCCCTACCCATTAGAAATTTAGGCCCCAACCTATACGCTTTCAACCTAAAAGATTTGCCCTAATTGTAGAAGAATAACTAAATTCGTAATCCCTACCACAAGCAAACTGATTTGCAATAGAATAGAGAAAAAAAAATTGCAAAAGAGATTGACTTGATCAAGGAGAAAGCCTATTCTAGTTGTGTTGCAAGCTTTATGCTATTGAATCGCCTTAGGAGCCATGTTTGTTGTTTGCTGGTACATAAACAAAATTTGTACATGAATTTGTCAATGCCTAATGCTAGCGCCAACATGGTTGTTCTTTAATTTTATGGTTTTCTACTTTTCTTCTTCTACTGCAAACGATCCCTACACTGCAAAGATGGAATTGATTTTTGATTTTTCTTTAGGTTTTCTTATTCTGCTGTGGGTCCAGTTGTCTTTGTCATTTTGTTTATCAATTTTTCTCATTTATCTTTGTGACTTTGAGTACTGTTAATACAGTTTCCGGTATGGCGAACTCAAGGGATAGAACTGTAATTCTATGAGCTATTGCTCCTCCAGCCTACAAGACAGAAAATGAGTTAAGAGGCACTGGGGTGTTTCCGGTGAATTCTCCTCCTATGCTAAAGTTAGCTCCTTTTTTAGTTCTCTATAATATCTAGTATGGATGAATCATGTACCTATATTCTTGACATTCGTGTCATTTTATAGGTTGGATTTGCAGATGTAGTGATGATGACCGGGCGGAGGATTCGGGATCTAGCCGTAACGGATGGAAGAGTTAATATTTCTGTTCCCTGACCGTTATGGTCAATGCGAAACCGCTCCTGCAATCAATATGATCCCAAGAGTGGCGCATAACTGCCACTGCAATCAAAACGAATCCAAGGATGATTCGTAACCGTTCCCGTAATCAATGATTATTCGAGGATACATGTAACTGTCAAACTAAATGATACGTAGGGTAGGTCTTGACCCTACTGGCTCGGTAGATGTTGTGGGCTTGATGCTTGTGGTATTCTTGGGGGTATGCTATCTGGAGCCATTGTGAAATGGTGATTACGTGGATCCATGTCTTCCGTATTGGGCATCATTCTGGTGGGCCTATCCCGATACTTTGGGCTTTTTCCTCAAATTACCAGGCCCTAGGCCCGTGGACCTAAATCCCAAGTTTATGTGTAACAGTTACCCCCCGAATTCCTTCTATCAAGATTTTGAAAGAAGAGAATTCTGATGCTCGGTTTCCTCCTTTTTCTTCAAAATGGTGAATTATTCAGATGTTTTTCCTTGTCTGGCTTGTTGAAGTCGTTGTTTTTGGCGTTTTAACCATTTATGGAACCCAACATCTGTATGTCCAAGATACCAGGTGATTAGGTGTGATCTTCGCTCTTTCAAATTCTTTTTCCATATCCTCATAAATGCGCCGCTGCTTCCTCCACGTGTTTCTTTATGAATGGGTTGTGTTCAAGCGTGTGGTCTTCCAAGACAGATGTCGAATGTTGAATGGCATCCTTTGTCGCGTCTTTTGATGGGAAAGATGTCATGGGTTCCCTCAATTTAGGCGTAGTTTCAGTTTCATGATGGTCTTGCATTAAATGCTCCATCGCTTTGTCCGAGGTTTTTCCTTTTATAAATAATTTTCCCTTCTTCTTCCTATTTCACCGCTTCAATCTTTTGAACCCTTTGCTTTCAAAATTTCTCAAGAACTTTATTTCCTACAATCATGTCTTCTTCTCATCAACTTTAGCTTTCCAATGGCGAGGCCTCTAGCGATCACTCTCCGGAGGTGCCTTTGGTTCGACAAAAGGGGGACTCATCTGCTAGGGTTCGCCCATCGTTATGCTTGGACTTTCCCCGTCAACAAAGATCTTGTTTTTCGTCGTTTGATGAAAAGTACTTCAACACAACTACGAGATTCCTCCTTCAGTTTCTTTACATTTTCCCAACAACTCCACCGGAATGATTGGTGGTCCCAGAGATATATGCGTTTATGAACGTATGTTTCTGGTGGGAATTCATTTGAGTTTTTTCCCTATTATTAGGGAAATGCTATTTTTTTGGGGAGTAGCCCCGGGACAGTTGATGCCCAATGGATGGCGATATTTTTTGGCAAAATTCTTGTTGTGGCCTACCGTTTTTCTGGGGAAGACGATGTCCGTCCCAAAATTCTTCAACATATATGGTCTCCACATATATCCCAACACCGAGACAGTGACCTTGATGGTTTGTGGGAAGAACCAATTGATTAAGATAGGTACTACTTATTCCATCAATAAGCATTGGGTGGAGCAGTTCTTCTACGTTTCTGGTGCTTGGGAGGCATCCCCATCAAAAGTTTTGCCCTTGGAGCATACTGTTCCTCGAGAATGGGGGGCTTCTCGAGAAAGTTGTGGGTATTTCTGATTCTTCTTCTTTTTCAATCTACTATTATTATTGTTAACCCCTTTCTTTTTGGTAGGGGAGGGATGCCCCAAACTGGGCTCGGAGCAACAAAGCTGGATTGATCACATCCAGGCTTTCTCCGAACTTCCCGAGAATGAGGCTCTTCGAGAGCATTTAGGCTATCAGATCCCAATTGACAAAGTTTTCTGGGATCGCTGGGGAAATCCTAAGAAACCAGCTCTCCCTATTGAAAAGGCGGTCTATAAATCATCGGCTCAGTTAAGAAGACTTGAGCGCACAAAGCTATCAATCCTTCGGATAAGCTGGCTGTAGTTAAGGCTTCTCTTTTGAAGGGTTTTGGTTCTACTTCTAAATCTTCTGCATGTCCCCAAGTCCGGGGCACTGCTTCACCTGCTTTAGTTGCCGAGACCAACCCCCTGTGTCAAAAAGGAAGGCGGATAAGGGTAAGGTTCCGTTGGAAGAGCCTTCAAAGAACGCATGGGTTGATAACTCCCTAGAGCTCTTGAGCTTGGTGTCGTCTATCAAATCTGATTTTGCTGCTGTGACCTTCGGAGAACCCGGCCTTTTGACAGTTGTTCCCGACTTAGTTCCTTCGAGGGATGTAGATCCTTTGCAAGTAACTCCTTTAAATATTCGGCCTCGGGAGTAGGGAGAGCCAATCGCTATTCGTAATGAGGTTACTGAGTCTGTTGAGCTTCCTGCTTCTGAAACCGTTCCTTCTCCTCCTCCTACCTAGCTTGAGGATCGGGAGCCTGTGTACAAGGGGCAACCACGCAAAGGCCATTCTTGGAGGAATTCACCCTTGATCAGATCATTGGCTAAGGGTTTGAAGGGACATCCTTTGACTGCGATTACCATTGCCTGTAGATTATACCCAAGGAGAGGGCCGGCTTACTCTTGAGATGTTTGTGGATAAGTTTATCCATTGTCATTACTTAGTATGTTGCGTACATTTGCTGTTTTAATATCTTTTTGTATTTCTCACCTAATCTCCTTTTGTGTAGTCCTCGGTTCCCATTGCTAGTTGGTATAAAGAATTTCAAGAAGGTATGCAGGAGTATGCCGATGAGAGGGTTGAGCTTCGAGAGTTGGTTCGGAAATTGAGCAATCGGCAGGAGGCTTCGAGTTTTTAGGTGGTTGAAGGTTTGGCTTCTGATTCCAAAGTGGTGAAGCTTCGCCTTCTACTGGCGGCGAAGGATCAAGAGCTTCTTGAGAACAAAGAGAAGCATTCTGAGTTGGAAGTTGCCAATGCACAACTGCGAGAACTCCTAGAAGCTGCAAACCGGAAGAATTAGGAACTTGTGGAGTATGCCAAAGAGGTGGATGCCAGTGTTCATCATGCGACTATGGAACACTTCAGAATTGTGGAGGAGCTTCATCAGACCCGAATTTTCGAGGAAGGTTACTGAAAGCTTTCCGAGACTCTTGAGGCCCAGTTATCTTAGTCCGAGAATGCTCGTGAGAGGTAGATTTGAAGGATTCTCGGGGCAAATGCAGCCTATTCCACCGAGGGTATCGTTATTGGAGAGCTAAATTAACTCGTTATTTCAAAGAGTTGCCTTTTGTTCCTTGGCTCTGAGATTTGCTTTGGGCTCATGGTTTTCATTGGGGCTTCAAGAATTGCCGATATCTAACCATCAACTGGGAGCGGTTCAATATTGACCCGGCCACAGTGGACTTTGACTTCTTGTCAATCCCAGCCTGTACTGTTGATGAATTGGTTGACACGGGTAGAGATCTGATTCCAGATGCTCCAGAGGTTAATGTTTATGGGTTCCGATCGGAGGTTAATTTCCCCCCCCGAGCCACTCGGCCTGAGATCGATATTGATGATGATGGTGATGATGACGATGCCCTTGCCGCTGAATTTGATCCTAAGACTTGACTTGTTCTTTTTTTTTTTTATTATTATTTTTTTTATCAAACTTAGGCTGTGCATAAAGAAAATATTTCCTTTTTTAAAAAAAAAAAAAAAATTTTTTTTTTTTTGAACTAACCTATTTGCTTGCTATTTTCGAATATTAATCTTTACTCATGAATCTTCTGTGAATGGGTGGTACTAACCCCCCCCCCCCCCCCTCGCACGGTGACTATGGATAAAACATATTTTTTATCCATGGTCATTTAATAGTTCTTGCTACCACTTGTGCATTGTCGTTTCAGGTATCGAAGGTAATGACGACTTCGCACGTTTGCCTATGACTTGACACGTGGAATATGTTCATTTGGTCTCAGGTATGCGTTGATTGGCTTCCCGAGAATGTTAGCATGCGCCTTTTCCTTTCATTAAAGACAACCTTTCATCTTCCCTAGGAATTGGCCTTATAAATACCATCCTTTGCCTTCGCAAGTTTTCATTCTATTGATCTCTCCTTTGTTTCTCTTAGCTTGTTTTTGATTCTAAGTTCTTCAAGCTTCTACTCTGATGTCTTCTTCTTCTTGCATTTTGGCAGATACAGAATCGTTGGTGGCTTAAGCCATTTGCTCATCGTATGAGGTGGAAGCGCTCTCACCCAGGCTGCAGGTTGTCCAATTGTGTCCTAGAGTGCCTTGGGCTTCCGGGGCAGAGGTCACCGGTTTGCAACTTCTGCTGGAGACTCGGGAGCAGTGTCTTAGAGAGCGTTCCAATCAAGTGGCAGAGCTAATGGCTGAAGTTGAAATGAAGGATCATTAGATTGCATTGAGAGATCATCAGTTGGAACTAGGAGATCATCATCTTCCAGATCTTGAGTCCCAACTTGTCAGTGTTCAAGAAAATAGACGAAAGTATGCCTCTGGTATTTACTCTACTACCCGTCTGGTTTTGAAAAAAGAAGAGAAATGCAAGAGACTATGGAGGAAATACTATCTGCGGAAAGCAAGACCTCTAGAGAGGCATGGTCCTTGGAATGAAGGTTATTGAGAATGGTCTTTGATGTCAACGGCAATGGCCTAGCCGTATAAGAGCGATTGTTTTTTTTGTTCATCATATTCCTGGGTGTTTACCCAAATATGATTCTTTGTACAACGTCTCTTGAAACTCTGAGTGCCAGATAAAGTCTCGATATAACATTTTGGTAGTAGTCGGATTTGCTTGTATCGTTTGTAGTTGTGTCTTGAACTTTCTTGTAATGATTTCCATTGTAGCTGAATCTTCTTATAATGAATTTAACTCTTAATGAAATAATTTACTTTGAGTTTTTGATGCTCAGAATTACTGTATGTTTACTACCGAGAATGCTCCTTAACTTAGTTGAAGTAGGTCCAGGCTGTGAATATGTATGTTTTCGTATGGGGTTGTCTCCTTGCCTTACTGTGTCCTCAAGTTTGCATCCTAAACATCTAGGGTTTTCTCCCTATCTCATTGTGTCCAGGGTTTGCACCCTTCCTTATTTTTACCCAGGGTTTTCTCCCTATCTCACTGTGTCCAGGGTTTGCACCCTTCGTTGTTTTTACCCAAGGTTGTCTCCTTGTCTTATTGCATCCAGGGTGAATGCCCTTTCTTTTCCTAGAATGTTGCTTTGTTTCAAGATTTTTCCAAAGGGTTGTCTCCCTTTCTTTCCTATAAGATGAGAAATTTGTCATCGAGTCCGGTGGTTAATTTGACCAAGGGTTCTCGGGTGCTCAAGTCAGTTTTTATTCATGAGTTTGTAACATAAAATATAAAAGAAACAATAGAAATTTAATTTTACTGATAGTATTTTTTCAGGTGGTCCGCATTCCATGGTCTCGGCAATGATCTTCCTTCAAAGCCTTGCAGGTAATATGTGCCTTGTTGATGACTTCGAACAACCTTGTAGGGTCCCTCCCATGTTGGTTTGAGCTTGCCTTCTATTTTATCTCGGGTTGCTATGCTCACTTTCCTTAGAACCCAGTCACCTATCTTGAATTGTCTGGGCTTAACTCTTTCGTTGAAATATTTGGCTGTTCTTTGTTGGTAGGCAGCCATTATCGCTTGTGCTTCATCCCTCTTTTCTTGTAGCAAGTCCAGACTTACTTTCATTCCTTCTTCATTTAGCTTGGGTTATAATGCTTTACTTGGAAGTTGACGAAGGCAACTTCGACCGGGCTGACCACCTCGGACCTGAAGGCCAAAGAAAATGGGGTTTCTCCTATTAGCATCCGAGTGGTTGTTCGGTAAGACCATAGTACTTCTGGGAGGAACTCCACGCAAGCTCCCTTCTTATCCTCAAGCTTCTTTTTCAATATTTTCATCAAGGTCTTGTTTATAGCTTCCACTTGACTGTTTCCTTGAGGATGCTCCAGGGATGAGAAATAATTTCTTATGTGTAGCTTGGTGCACCAGCTCTGAAATGGTTCGCAATCGAACTTCTTGCCATTGTTAGTTACAAATGCATGAGGAATTTTGTATCTACGCACCACTGACTTCCAAAGGAAATTTCTTATGTTCCCGGTAGTTATGGTTGCAGAGCCTCGGTTTCTGCCCACTTTGTGAAGTAGTTGACAACAACTACTACAAATTTCCAACCTCCTTTCCCTGTTGGTAGAGGTCCTACGATGTCTACCCTGCATTGCGCAAAGGCCATGGTGCCGACACCGAGCTTAATTCCTCTAGAGGGTTGGTCGTTACTTTGTCGAACTATTGGCACTTATCGCAATGTTTTTCCACCTCACTTGAATCTTTGCTCATCTCGGGCCAGTAATACCCTGCTTGGACGGCCTTATGGGCTAACATCCTTCCTCCCAAGTGACTACCGCAAATACCTACATGAATCTCTCTTTACACATAAGAGGCATCGGTTTTGGATAGACATTTAAGTAGAGGAAGAGTTTATCCTCTTCTATATAGGGTCCCCTCGATCAATGTATATCGCGTAGCTTGGATACGTATCTTTCAAGTCAATTTGTTGTCAGAGGGTAATTTCTCTTCTCTGAGAAATTGTAATATGTCGATGATCCATTCCGGATCTCCTTGTTCCTCTTCAATATGTGCCACCTGGACTATCCGAGTGATTGAAGGCTTGGCTAGTTCTTGCACCGGGTGTTCGTCTACTGGCATTTTTGCATTTGTAGAAGAGCCAATACAGGCTAACGCTTCTGCCTTTTGATGAGTGCCAAATATTGTATATTTGGACCCTTTAACTTATGTTTGTTAAGCTCTTAGCTGTGTTAATTTCTGATGTTTTTGGTTAGTTTTAGTGTTTTAGTGATTTGCAGGTTGTTAGGAGAGAAATGCGGCTTTAAGGTGATATTTGCACCTCATTCCATTAATTCTGGGGCTTAAGACACTTCATGGAGCATTGGTAGCAAATTGGGATCGAGCGATGATTCGTACTCGACGAGTCCCACTAAAAAGGCCATAGCTTGAGTTGCATAGCTCGGATTGAGGTGATCTTGGTGTTATTGGAAAGCTAACTCACAGATCTACAAAGTCATATTTCACAAGAGTAGTCTAATTTCGAGCACACATTTAGTGCGATCGAGCGCACTCGCGCCCTGCGCAGCAACATACATGTTGCACGAGTGCAATCGAGCGCACTCGGCCGACCTGGCAGCGCTAAAACCCTAAAATTAGCTTATAAATATCATTCTTTTCTGTTGTAAATGTACGGAGACGCGCCGGGGGCGCCGTTCTTGGTCGTTTTTCGTGTTTTCTGGGTTTTTGTAGCTTGGAACTCGAATTCTTTTGTAAGTTTTTAATTTTAATGAAGTAATTTAGTTTCTTTATGATTTCTTTTGTCATGAGCGACTAATTCTTCAACTAAGGTTGAAGATGAAGCCTCGTCATTGATAAACATACATGTTCTTGTCGTTTTATATATACAATTAGACTATTTTATGAAAGTGTTGTTTAAAAGCCAATTCAACAGTTTGATTAAGTTTAATTGATTAAATGTTGGTTTTATACTCATGCTTAATTTAATATTCGTTGTGTTTTGTCTGGGGGTACATCGAATGATTGGATTGAGACTAATATCCATTGTGATCTACGGATACAGTGGATGACTTGATCTCAATTAAATATTCGTTGTGATTATTTTAACGGATGGATTCATCGAATGATTTAATTTGCATGTTTACAACTTTTGAACAATGTATTTGGATTGACTATTGTATGCATAAAATGCAAGATATATTATTTGATTTGACGAGGGGGATTCGAAAACCTTAGTAATTTGCCATTACTTATTTTTAAATTGTTTAGTTTAGTTTATGATTTTGCACAACACAATTACAAAAATCGGAACTAGGTTAAAATAGGATTAGGTTAGATAAGAATTGGTTTTCACGACACGACTCCCTGTGGATTCGACCTCGCACTTGCACACACACTTTACTGCACACAACTCGTGCGCTTGCGAGTACAATTAAATTTGTACATCACCTTTGCGTTCTCTTCCCGAGGCACCTTTGTGAATAATATTTGTTAAAAAACTCAATAGCCGCTTTCATTTTTGTTAGGTACCATTTCACTTTTTCTCCTCGGGCTTTGTATTCTCCCTTGATGTGCTCGACCACCACTTGATAATTGCTTCTAACTTCTAAACCCTACACTCCCATATCTCGAGCCATATCTATTCCAGCGATTATGGCTTCATATTCAGCTTCATTGTTGGTGGTGGTGAACTTCAGTTGTATTGCTGCTTCGCATCTTTCTCTGTTGGGCCCTGCGAGTATGACACCGACTCCACCATATTTTCGGGTTGAAGATCCTTCCATACATGCTATCCACGTTTCTCCTTGAGGCAACTCTTCCTCTTCTGGAAAATCGCAAAACTCGACTAAGAAGTCTCCTAACACTTGCCCCTTCATAGATGTTCTCGGATGGAATTCTTGTCGAATTCCCCAAGTTCGATAGCCCAATTGATCAACCTTCTCGACAGATCCGGTTTTTGCAAAATCTTCCTTAGAGGGTGTTCGATTAACACTTTGATAGTGTGTGCTTGGAAGTATCTTCCTTCGAGGGTATCGTTCTTCCGCTCCGTGTAAGGCTTTGCTGGTGTAGAAAACTGGCCTCTGCACTCCTTGTTGTTAAGTGCTAAAATATTCATATTTTCAGCCCTTAACTTACATGTTTTAATCCTTTAATTTTAGTAAATTAGGCCATTTTAGTTCTTTTATGTTTTTCTTTGATTTTGTAGGTCATTGGAAGAAAAAGAAGCAAACTCAGAAGTTTTGGACCGAAAATGATCTATTTTGGATTTTGGAAGGCTCTGGTGGAGCGATCGATCGCAGGGGAGCTGCAATCGAGCGCACTATAGGCGAGGATGACACATTACAAGGAAACCACGATTGAGCGCAAGCATCAAAAGGATCGATCGCAGACCTGCGATCGATTGCACACAGGCTGCGATCGAGCGCACCCGTGCGTGATGGCCAAGATAGCCGCCAGCCCTGTTATGGAAAGAGCACTTTTAGGGTTTTGTAGCTTAGTACGAACTAGGGCTCAAACCCTACAATTTTTAGGAGTTCTAGAGTATTCCTAAAAGCCTATAAATAGACCCTTAAGCCTCTAGAATAAATATACTTTGTAAGGAGAAGAATTGGAGCTTTTCAAGTTCAAGTTTCGGGTTTATTCTTTTCCTTTCTTTTATTTTATTTTATGAAGATGTTTAACATTAACATGATCAAAACATTGGCATATTGATATATTAGCTAAATATAATTAGTGGTGAATATCAAAGCCCTACCTTTTTATCATTATCAACTCAATCCAATCTTTTGTTTTATTATATCTTGGGAATTTATTTTAGACAAAATTCAGCAATCTTCGTGGGAATGATCCCGTATTTGAACACTATACTACTGTGTTGACCTCGTGTACTTGTGGGTAAAACATCCAATTATTTGCCTATTAATTTAGGTAGGTAATTGTGAACAACAAGTTTTTGGGGCTGTTGCCGGGGATTGCGGCGAATTTTGTTTAGGATTAATTTCCTTAGTTGTGTTGTTTTAATTTTCAATTTTAAATTTTGTTGTTATCAAAAATCAAAACGATTTTCTGTTTTTCCTAACTTTCCTTTTTTTTTTTTTTGTTTTAGGGTGCAGACTTGTGATTCTGTTACTGCGATCGAACGTCAGTTGAGTGCGATCGAGTTCATTGCGATCAAGCGCACCAATTTGCAATTGAGCACAGTCCCAGGGAGCATCCGCACCAGCAATACTGAAGCTGCTTTGACTGAAGAAGCAACTCAATTGATGCAAGGTTGTTGTTAAGTGCGAAAATATTCATATTTTTAGCGCTTAACTTGCATATTTTAATCCTTTGGTTTTAGTTAATTAGGTCATTTTAATTCCTTTTTGTGTTTTCCGTACTTTTGTAGGCTTTTGGAAGAAAATGAAGTAAATCTGAAAGATTTGGGCTCAAAGTTAGAAGAAGGGAAAAATGGGAGCCCTTGACACGGCGATCAATCGCAGTTTCCCTGCGATCGAGCGCAATACTAGGGAAGACACAGCACGAAGCAAGCCAGAAGCGATCGAGTGCACAAGGGCTACGATCGATCGCACCCGTGCGCAGGAGACACCTCAAAGCTGCGGCCATGATGCTAATATTTCCATATTAGGGTTTTCCAACTCCCAATTGTAATAGGTTATAAAACCCTACGAAATTCCTAGGTTTACTAGTTTGTTAAGGAGTTCTAAAGCCTATACATACACCCTTAAGCCTCTAGAATAGGTATGCTTGGGAAGGAGGAGAATATGAGCTCTTCAAGTTCAAGTCTCGGGTTTATTCTTTTCCTTTCTTTTCTTTTATTTTATGAAGATGTTTAACATCAACTTTATGTGTAGCTAATTTATTTAATAGGGCTAGATTGAAGCCCTAGTTATGTTTAGTTCATATTTGAATATTGGCGCCTTCGTAATGATCTTGTTGTGCTATTTAACTTGATTAACACCTGCTTTCATGAATTCCCCATATGTGTGTGCCTGATCAACATATGCATGTGGTATGGACTAGTTAGTTAAATCAATTTGGATGGCCGAGTCTTGGGTTTAATAAAAGTAACAAAGGAATCCACATCGCGGTTCTTGGGTTAATCAACATGGGGAACCGGGAGTATACGCCCATGCCCTAGGCCTTATGTGTTTGTCGATTTCCATAGAGTATATGCTTTCCTAAGGAACAACTTAGTATACACCATGCTAAATCCCTTAGAAACGAAAAAAGTTACAGTATACGCCATGCCTAACTCGTTGCTTAGGGAGATCTATAGCTTAAGGAATATATGCCATGCTCTTAGGTTGACAAACATTAGATATGCACAACATGATCAAAGCATTGGCATATTATTATATTAGCTGAATATAATTAATGGTAGATATCAAAGCCCTACCTTTTAATATCATCACTTAAAAAATCAATCTTTGTTTTATTTAAGGAATTTATTTTTAAGCAAAATTCAGCAATCCTCGTGGGAATGATCCTGTACTTGCATCATATACTACTATCTTGACCTTGTGCACTTGCAGGTAAAACGTACCATTAAATTTATTTTTCTTTAGCTGTGTTATTTTAATTTTTAATTTTTAATTTAGTTGTTATCAAAAATCAAAAAGATTTTTTGTTTTCCCTAACTTTTCTGTTTTCAGTTTTAGGTTGCGGATTGGCATTCTGTGATTGCAATCAATCGTCAGCCAAGTGCGATCGAGCGCATTGCGGTCGAACGCACTAACCTGCAATCGAGCGCAGATCCAGGGAGCATCCGGACCAGCAACATTGAAGCTGCCTAATTGAAGAAGCAACTTAGTTGATGCAAAGTCATCGATCTCAAGCCTCAACCGTTATTCCACTCAATCCTGAAATTGAGCAGACAATTCGACAATGACCTAGAGACAAAGAAGAAGAGGAAGAAATTGACATGGAAGATTTGCAAGAGAATCTGATAAGCGCTAAAATATTCATATTTTAGCCCTTAACTTGCATGTTTTAATCCTTTGGTTTTGGTTAATTAGACCATTTTACTTCCTTTTTGTGTTTTTGATGTTTTTACAGGCTTTTGGAAGAAAAGAAGCGTTTTTGGACAAATTACAAGCTTAAAGGGGAAATTGGGAAAACCTAGAAGATATGGTTGAGCTTAGCCAATCATGATTAAGTTTAATCAAATAGAGGAAATGATCAATTCTGAATTTCTCACATTGAAGTCAAATCGGATTGGATGAAAAATTGGATTCTGAACATATCTTGGTATTTTGATCATAACTTTCAGCTCAGATATCCGATTGAGGTGATTCCGTGGCATTGGAAACCTAACTCAAAGGGATACAAATCATTGAGAAATAGCATTTTCTCAATTCGGAGCACAGCAAGGTCAAAATCGCGCCGAAAGTTAAGACCGCAATTCTGGGCAATCCTACTCCGATTTGGACTTAGGTTTTCTTTATCCTAATTGGACTTGGACTTAAAACTCCCAATTTTCTAGGTTTACTTCTGTAACAAGGACTTCTAAAGCCTATAAATAAACCTCTTAGGTTCTAGGAATAGGTGTGGAGAAAAGAGGCACAAGCTCTGGAAAGAAACTGAAGGCTGAATCAAGAGGAGTTTGGGTTTTTCTTCTCTTCCACCTTTTATTTTTATTATGTAGTTTATACTTTATTTAGAGCTAGATTGAAGCCCTAGTTATGTTTAATTAATATTTCAATATTGGCGCTTTGTGATGATCATGTTGTGCTATTTAACTTGATTAATACCTGCTTGCATGAATTCCTCATATGTGTATGCCTGGTCAACATGTGCATATGGTATGGACTTGTTAGTTAGATCAATTTGGATGGCCGAGTCCTGGGTTTAACATAAGTAACAAGAGATATCCACGCCAGATTCTTGGGTTAATCAACATGGGGAACCGGGAGTAGACATGCCCTAGGCCCTGTGTGTTTGTCAATTTCCATAGAACATATGCTTTTCTAAAGAACAACTTAGTATATACCATGCTAAATCCTTTAGGAAAGAAAAGAGTTAGAGTATGTACTCATGCCTAACTCATTGCTTAGGGAAATCAATAGCTTAAGGCGTTAGAGTTTAACCCTTAGGTTGGCAAACATTAAATATGCATCACTTGATCAAAGCATTGACATATTGTTATATTAGCTGAATATAATTAGTGGTGGATATCAAAACCCTAATCTTTTTTATTTTTTGTTTATCTTTTATTCTATTGAATTCAATCGTGATAATTGAATTTTATCTTTTAATTAAATAGGAATTTACTTCTAAACATAATTTACCAATCTTCGTGGGAATGATCTCGTATTTGCCTACTATACTATTGTTTTGATCTTCTGCACTTGCGAGTTAAAACATACAATTATTTACCTATTAATTTAGGTATATTTTTGCACAACAGAATCCAATTGGACCATTAGAGGCAAATCCACCACGGGTGAGGAGACCGATAAAGCAGGCATTTGTTCCAGCAAACCTCCATCAACCGTCATGCATAGCATATCAACCGGAGGTGAAAAGCAGCTATTATATTTCTCCTCAAATCCTTAATGCATTGACTCACTTCAAAGGCATAGCTACTGAGGATCTCAACTTGCATCTTAAAGAATTCTTTGATTTATGCAAGTTGCAACATGTCCAAGGCCTAACTCCAGAGAGACTCAGGTTAGTCCTCTTCCCCTTCTCTTTGAAAGATAATGCTAAATTGTGGTATAATTCCTTGCCTGCAGATTCTATCCATACTTGGGAAAAATTAACCACCAAGTTTCTGAAGAAGTTTTTCCCAGCCCATAAGACAAAACAACTTAAAAGGGAACTTCAAATGTTCCAACAACGAGATGGAGATTTGTTTTTTGAGGCATAGGATCACTTCAATTCCTTGCTTCTAAAGTGCCCACATCACAACATCCCTCAAGATGAGCAGGTAAAAATTTTCTATGAAGGATTAGATGACACTAACAAAGGGATGGTTGATTCAGCTTGTGGAGGAACACTTATGGAGAAAAGTAGTGAGGAAGCAATGGAACTTTTTGAGACATTAAGTGAGCATTCCCAGCAATTCTGCTCAAGAGGAAGGAGAGGAGTCAAAAGCAAGGGCATGTATGAAGTAAACCTCAGTGGGGGATCGGCCAATCACATGGCTACTGTAGAAAAGAAGTTGGACATGATTGTCAAGGCCATGACTGCTCATAAAATATCACCTATGCAACAGGACACACCAATCCTGGTATGTGCTATTTGTTCTCATCTAGATCACACTACTGAGACGTGTCCCTTATCTTCAATTGCAGAGCAAGAAGAGGTGAATTATGTGGGACAAAACAATTACCCCCACAAGAAGAATCCATACTCCAATACTTACAATCCAGGATGGCGAAATCATCCAAATTTCTCTTGGAGTAATAATCAAGGACAGTAGAAAGGGCCCCAACAACCAAGCCAACCAACTCAAGAGTCAAAGATGAACCAACTGGAGAGTATGATACACAACCTGGTGACTTCACAACAACAATTCACGGCTGATCAAAAACAATTCAATACAAAGACTGATCAAGTCATTCAAAGACTGGAAGTGCAAATGGGCCAGATAGCAAAGAAGCCGAGTGAGAGGAAGTAGGGAGAATTTTCAGCTCAAACTATACCTAACCCAGGGAGTCACTAGCAGTTGAAAGCAGCCACAATCCTTAGAGGTCCTATTCCTGCACCATCAAGAGCACTTGAGCCAAATTCTGAAGAGCTCAAGTGCATCTCTTCACATTAGAAGACATTACAGTCACAAGTAGAAGTGTTTGAGCAATACAGGAGCTCAAACGCATCTATTCAAAACAAGTGGTACTGAGGCCACTAAAGGAGGTACAAGTTTTTCTTCTCCTGTTTTCTATCATATCAATTTCTTTATTTTACATATGTCTCAATTATCCTTTGTGTTTCGTTTTCATTATTGACCTTTATTTTATTTTTCTTTTGTTTTATTTAGAACAAATTTTTTCTGTTACTACGATCAATCCAAACAAGTATACGATCGAGCACAGTAACCGAATATTGGCTCTACACATTCTGTCAGTGCGATCGAACACACCTTAGGTGCGATCGAGCGCACATCACCCACACACGCACACCCCTGGCCGAATGAGATCGAGCGCACCAAGTGTGCGATCGAGCACACTCGGATAGAACAGCACATGACCTATTTTAGGTCAGTTTCCCCTAATTCCCCCCACAATCTCCCAGTGCCATACAAGTTCCCAAATCACCCAACTTCGGCCACCTCCTCTACTAACACACCTACACCATTTTCCACCACTCCAACTACCTCCACACCACCGCACCATCATTGCACCTCCCCATTCTACCCCACGACCATCACTCTCATCACATATCACACATTTCGTCCCATCAACACCCAATCTCCGAACACTCCCCCAACCTCCAATTTTTCTTTTTCTTTTTGAAATTGTGGGTGTTCATCCACCGACATTGCCTCTGTGTTGGGCGTTTCTTTTCTTTGCAAGGGATTTTGGGCATTTTTTTGCTGTATTTTGCTACTGTGGTCATCAGAAGTGCACACAAACTGTTCGACAAAAGTCCCCAATCAAGCTTAAAATGACTAGAACCCGTGCTTCATCCTCCCGGGGGTCCGATACCCAAGCTATTTCTCCCCCGCCCACTTTTGAGAAGCGGGAGCTGCTGTTTGAGACAACATTTGCCATAAGAGAGGATTTTCAAAACCTTGAAGCAACTCAATGTGCGGTCGCTGAATTCAAGCGTTGGAGGCTCAAAAAGCTTTTCAAGTCGGTCACCACCACGGCCTACCAGAAGTTGGTCATTGAATTCTATGCCAAACTTTCCCATGACTGCAACAATTTGGTTGCTCTCTCTTCAAAGGTGCAAGGCCAAGTTATTGATGTGACTAGGGCCGACATTGCCGCCGCCCTTCAATGCAATGATGAACACCCTCCAAAAGCCACGCATCTTGCCGAGCAACCGCCTTGTTTCTAATTGGCGAAAATCATTGAGGATATGTGCCAAGGGCACTATGCTGATGCCCACCATAATGCCGGCAGCCGGTCCAAGCTACCTTGAAGGCTTTGGTTTGTGGACTCAATTCTACACCACAATGCCTTCCCCTTGGGACACAAAACTCACAGGCATGATCAATTTCTCCAAACCCTCTACGCCTTCCACAAAGATGCTTGGTACTCCATTCCGGATATTATTTGGAACCAAATTCACAAATTTTGGAATGGAGTGCACATTGGAGGAGCGGAGTCCACACACTTATGGGGTTGCCTTTCCCATACTTAATCACCTATATCCTTCGGAAGAAAGGCATCAAGGGCACCGTAGCTGATGAGCCAGTCACTACTACTCCTATATTTGGCATTCGCCAATGGAACAAGAGCTGCTCCCATATGCCCCAGGCACCTCCAGCACCGGCAGTTGGTGGGGAAGAGAGCGAGGCTGAGCCAATGGTAGAAGATGAACTGGTAGCTGAGCCAGTAGCAGCGGAAGAGTAGGAGGCCCCGATCGTCTTACGCGCCGCACTATACCGCTCCCTTAGTGAAGAAATGGCGGGCCTTCGGAGAGAGCTGGCTGATCAAAGAAGGGAGGCTCGGGAAGATAAAGCACTGATGGATCAACGATTAGCTGCCTTGGAAGAATTGATGCAGTCCATCCTTAGCCGTTTGCCACCACCATCTGGTGCATCTACTTCTGGACAGCTGTTGTTCACAATTACGTACCTAAATTAATAAGTAAATAATTGTGTGTTTTACCCGCAAGTGCACGAGGTCAACATAGTAGTATCGTGTGCAAATACGAAATCATTCCCATGAAGATTACTGAATCTTGCTTAAAATCAATTCCAAAAGTAAACTAAAACAAAGATTAGGTTGAGTTGATAATGATAAAAAGGTAGGGCTTTGATACCCACCACTAATTATATTAAGCTAATATATCAATATGCCAATGTTTTGATCAAGTTATGTCTATCTAATGTTTGTCAACCTAAGGGCATGGGTGTATACTCCTTAAGCTATAGATTTCCCTAAGCAACGAGTTAGGCATAGGTGTATACTCTAACTCTTTTCTTTCCTAAAGGATTTAGCATGGTATATACTAAGTTGTTCTTTAGAAAAGCATATGCTCTATGGAAATCGACAAACACATGAGGCCTAGGGCATGGGTGTATACTCCCGGTTCCCCATGTTGATTACCCCAAGAATCTGGTGTGGATATCTTTTGTTACTTATGTTAAACCCAGGACTCGGTCATCCAAATTGATTTAACTAACTAGTTCATACCACATGCATATGTTGATCAGGCACACACATATGAAGAATTCATGGAAGTAGGTATTAATCAAGTTAAATAGCATAACAAGATCATCACAAGGCGCCGATATTGAAATATTAACAAACATAACTAGGGCTTCAATCAAGCCCTACTAATTAAATTAGCTACACATAAAATTGTTGTTAAAAATCTTCATAAAGAAAAGAAAAGAAAGGAAAAGAATAAACCCAAGACTTGAACTTGAAGAGCTCCTATTCTTCTCCTTACAAAGCATATCTATTCCAGAGGCTTAAGGGTCTATTTATAGGCTTTAGAAGTCCTTGACAAAGTAGTAAACCTAGGGATTTCGTAGGGTTTCAAAACCTATTACAATTGCGAGTTGGAAAAACCTAATATGGAAAGAATGACAACCTGGCCGCCACTTGATATGTCTTCTACGCACGGGTGCGATCGATCGCAACCCGTGTGCACTCAATCGCAGGTCTGCGACCGATCCTCTTTTGTCGTGCGCTCGATCACTCATGGCCTGCTTTGTGTTGCATCTTTCTAGTACTGCGCTCGATCGTAGGTACCCTGGGATTGATCGTAGTATTAGGGGGCTCCCATTTTGTCCTGCTTCTCTCATTGAGTCCAAATCTTCCATATTTACTTTATTTTCTTCCAAACGCCTACAAAAGTATGGAAAACACAAAAATGAATTAAGATGACCTAATTAACTAAAACCAAAGGATTAAAACATGCAAGTTAAGGGCTGAAAATATGAATATTTTGGTACTTAACACACCCCCAAACTTACATATTGCTAGTCCCTTAGCAATACCAAACTAAAAACAAAATGGAAAAACAGAAAACAAAAGATAAATCCATCTTTCGTGGGATGTACGATTGCATTTAGCGTATGCAATAAGCCTTTTAATTCCCTAGGAATTCCCTAGTGGACGAGTAAAGTCTCGTGAGGGTTTTCCAGAAATGTTATCCACAAACATCATGCACAGTTCTTGTTATTTCAAAAATTAAAGCATCACTTCAGGATTGTGAATTTCATTCATTAGCAAGCTTAAAAAGATGAACTCCATCTTCACAATGAATTGGAATCTCAAAGTTCAATTACTTACAAGGATACGCTAAAACATCACAAGTTTGAAAACAGTGTACGGTGAACTAGCACAAAAGTATGAGGCTTCCAATTCTTTCCAACATGTAATGTCTCCATATCTCAAAATTCACTGAAATTCCTATTAAAATAGCATAATGGCATTTTTTTTTGGTCAGGTTGTACAATGTTTGTTCCCTTAAGCTTTCTAATTGACCCTTGTAGTGAGTGTTAAGTCAATGACTCCCAAACCAGGTGGTTTTAGGGCATTAGGTGTAAAGACACCCCGAAGCACCTACTAACTCGAGTCAAAAAGGCTACAAAACCAACTAACCATGACATTGATCAAATCAACATTTTTCACCTTTTGACATGAACACTCAATGCTTTGAGGCAAGAGGTCCAGTTACTCAATGAAAAGCCATCAATGATCATTTATTTCACTTATTAGATGCCATAGTGTCATCTAATAAGTCATCCAATTTCATCCAAGATGCAGAAACACACATATTAGATCTCATGTCATACCTCACAAATTATGTGCTAATGTGCTTGAGTGCTCAGATCAAACATGTGATTTTTCAACTGTCTTAAACAAGTAATTAAACTAACGGATTCACTCATCAGGTCATGTGCTCAAAATTTTAAGCTCACTGATGAAGTCAAGCCATAATTCTTTCTAGATCAACTTAAAATTTTTTAGGCAAACATGAGCAAACATAAACTTTTTTTTTTTTTTTTTCATTGAACATAAACAAACAAACAAACAAGACAATTAACTTGAAATTGGGACAAAGTATGTGAACAATCATGTGTGCCCATACCCCCAAACTTAAATGACACATTGTCCCCAATGTGTCTAAGTAAAGGAAAGAATGTACCTAGGAGATGGTCGATATGATCTTGGAAAGCATGGCTTATAGCACACCCCCAAACTTGAAGTGAAGCACATTTGTCCCTGCAAAATAAGAGGACACACAGTAAGTAAAAAGAAACAAAACTAAAGATAAATAAAAAGATTAACTTAAAACACACTAAACAAAATAAAATAAAAAGATAACCATGGGGTGCTGCCCAAGTGCGCTCGATCGCACGCATGGTGCGCTCGATCGCAGTAACAGAATGTAATGAAACCACAAATGGAGACCTGTGCTTGATCGCACGCAGGTTGTGATTGATCGCAGTAACAAAATGTAAAAACATGACAAAAGACTTGAAACACTAAAACACCAAAGTAAAATAAACCACAAAGGAAAACAAAAACAAAATATAAGTCAAATAAAACAAAAGGATATGCTATGAGGTGCCTCCCATGAATGCTAAGGGGATGAATCTTGCACTAAATGGAATAAATCTTTTCTGTTGCAAGGTGCTTCCATGTGTTTCTAGATTGGGGAAGACCACTATGAGTTGTCTCAAACAGTTGCTCATCTGGTGAGGAATCATGAACTGGAATAAAGTAAGAAGAAAACTCAGGGAGCTTTTCTATCTTGATGTCCTCAAATTGCTCATGTGGTAGCTCTAACAGACTTCTCACTTGGCCTCTTGGTGTTTTAGGAATAAGAGCTAATGGTGAAAAAATCTCAGTGCTCTCTTCTTTTTCCTGATGTGGCTCTTGTGGATCTTTGGTTTGCTCCTCTTTCCCCTCTTCCACTTGATTTTCAGCCACCTCTTCACTCCTCAATGAGACAGCTTGCTCATGATAGTAGGTGCACTCTTCCTCCATGTATTGTCCATTGGGATTTTCCATCAACTGATTTTGACACTCTTCTTCTTGGTATTGTTGACGCCAGTTGATGGGAGATGCCCTCAGCTCCCTGGCCAATTTTCCCATTTGTACTTCTAGTCTTTGAATGGACTGCTCATGCTTGGCATTGGTTTGTTTTTGATTAGTCACGAACTGCTGTTGAGAAGTCATGAACTGCTGTTGAGAAGTCACCAGGGTGTGTATCATACCCTTCAGTCTATTCAGCCTTGACTCTTGCTCCTGATTTGCAGATAAATACAAAGGACACGTTTCAGTAGAATGTTCAAAACGAGAGCATGTGGCACATACCTAGAGTTGGGTGGCTGGCTGAATAGGAGAGATGTTCCAAGTAGCCATGGATTTTACAAGTATATTTATTGTCTTCTACATGGCAGCCAACTGATCTTGTAGTGGTGGATCTGATTGAGAGGAATATGAATGATTTCTAGGAGCTTGAGCTTGCCACGAGAAATTTGACTGTTGGCTCCATGTTGGGTTGCAGGAATCAAGATAGTTGTCATTCCCCGGTCCAGAGATCGATGTGTTCTTATGCCCATTAATTTTGTTAGAAATTTGTCTCATTATAAGACATTCTCTAACATGGTGATAAGGGTCATGGCATAAAGAACATGGTCCATGGGGTGTCAGAGTGCCGCCCCACATGCGTGAAGGTAAAAATAACAAAAGATTAAAATAAAAAGGGAGAATAAAAACAAAATTAAAAATAAAACTTACAAAAATGCAGGCTCAACTGACCCTGCAAAAAAAAAAAAAAAAAAAGATCAGATCTATAATTATCGTAGTACTGTGTTGCTATCTGGATGTGTGATCGATCGCACTATAAGGTGCGCTCGATCGTACTGGTGCGCTCGATCGCCCTGGTTGGGCGATCGATCGCACCTCCAGAGGTAGAACAATAACTACAAAAAAAAAAAAAAAAAAAAAAACAGAAAATGAAAACTAAATTAAAACAAAAATAAACTAAAGGAAAAAGATTCCAAACAAAATCAAACAATCCCTAGCAACGGCGATAAAAACTTGTTGTTCACAATTACCTACCTAAATTAATAAGCAAATAATTGTTTGTTTTACCCGCAAGTGCACGAGGTCAACACAGTAGAATAGCATGCAAATACGGAATCATTTCCACGAGGATTGCAGAATCTTGCTTAAAATCAATTTCCAAAAGTAAACTAAAACAAAGATTAGGTTGAGTTGATAATGATAAAAAGGTAGGGTTTTGATATCCACCACTAATTATATTAAGCTAATATATCAGTATGCCAATGTTTTGATCAAGTTTTGTCTATCTAATGTTTGTCAACCTAAGGGCATGGGTGTATACTCCTTAAGCTATAGATTTCCCTAAGCAACGAGTTAGGCATGGGTGTATACTCTAACTCTTTTCTTTCCTAAAGGATTTAACATGGTATATACTAAGTTGTTCTTTAAAAAAGCATATGTTCTATGGAAATCGACAAACACATGAGGCCTAGGGCATGGGTGTATACTCCCGGTTCCCTATGTTGATTAACCAAAGAATCCGGTGTGGATATCTTTTGTTACTTATGTTAAACCCAGAATTCGGTTATCCAAATTGATTTAACTAACTAGTCCATACCACATGCATATGTTGATCAGGCACACACATATGAGGAATCCATGCAAGCAGGTATTAATCAAGTTAAATAGCACAACAAGATCATCACAATGGTGCCAATATTGAAATATTAACAAAACATAACTAGGGCTTCAATCAAGCCCTACTAATTAAATTAGCTACATGTAAAATTTATGTTAAACATCTTCATAAAGAAAAGAAAAGAAAGGAAAAGAATAAACTCGAGACTTGAACTTGAAGAGCTCCTATTCTTCTCCTTACAAAGCATATCTATTCTAGAGGCTTAAGGGTTTATTTATAGGCTTTAGAAGTCCTTGACAAAGTAGTAAACCTAGGGATTTCGTAGGGTTTCAAAACCTATTACAATTGGGAGTTGGAAAACCCTAATATGGAAAGAATGACAATCTGGCCGCCACTTGATATGTCTCCTGCGCACGGGTGTGATCGATCGCAACCCGTGTGCGCTCGATCGCAGGTTTGCAATCGATCCTCTTCTATCGTGTGCTCGATCGTACATGGCCTGCTTTGTGCTGCGTCTTTCTGGTACTGCGCTCGATCGCAGGTACCCTATCATCGATCGCAGTGTGAGGGGGCTCCCATTTTGCCCTTCTTCTCTCTTTGAGCCCAAATCTTCAAGTTTTACTTCATTTTCTTCCAAACGCCTACAAAAGTATGGAAAACACAAAAATGAATTAAAGTGACCTAATTAACTAAAACCAAAGGATTAAAACATGCAAGTTTAGGGCTGAAAATATGAATATTTTGGCACTTAACAACAACATTGAGCAGGGACCACAGTCTGGCTGAAGACGATAACCTTAGCGCTCATGGGAGGTACCCCATAGTTTATCCTTTTAGTTTGTTTTGTTTAAATATGTTTTCAGTTAATCTTTTAATCTTTAGTTTTGTTCATTTTTACTTGTTTGTGTGTTTTCTTATTTTGCAGGGACAAGTGTGCTTCACTTCAAGTTTGGGGGTGTGCTATGAGCCATGCTTCCCAAGATCATGTCAACGATCTCCCGGGTACATTCTTTCTTTTACTTAGACACTTTGGGGACAGTGTGTCATTTAAGTTTGGGGGTATGGGCACACATGATTGTTTACACACACTCTGTCCCAATTTCATGTTAATTGTTTGTTTTGTGTGTTTGTTTGTTATTGGAAAAAAAAAAAAAAAAAGTTTATGCATGATCATGTTTGCTCTAAAATTTTAAGTTGATTTAAAAGACTGGTGGCTTGAATTCATCAGTGAGCTTAAAATTTTGAACACATGATCTGATGAGTGAATCTATTAGTTTGGTTACTTGCTGAGGATAGTTGAAAAATCACATGTTTGATCTGAGCTTACACAAGCACATTAGCACATAATTTGTGGGGTATGACATGAAAGCTTAATGTGTGTGTTTCTATGTCTTAAGTGAAACTGGATGATTTATTAGATGGATACCTTAGCATATATATAGTTATCATTAAAAATAAAAAAATAAAATAAATTAAAAAAGAAGAAAAAAGAAAAAAAAGAAAAAATATGATCATTGATATGCTTTTCACTGAGTAACTGGATCTCTTGCCTCAAAGCATTGAGTGTTCACGTCAAAAAGTGAAGAATTTGGGTTTGATCAATATCATGGTTAGTTTGGTTTTGTAGCCTCTTTGACTCGAGTTAGTAGGTCCTTAGGGGTGTCTCTACACCTAATGTCCTAAAACCATCTGGTTTGGGAGTCATTGACTTAACACTCACTACAAGGGTCAATTAAAAAGCTTAAGGGAATCGAACATTGCACAACCTGACCCCCCCCCAAAAAAAAAAAAAAAAGAAGAGAAAAAGAAATATGCCATTGTGTCATTCTAATAGGGATTCCAGTGAATTTTGAGATATAGAGACATTGCATATTAGAAAGATTTGGAAGCCTCATAATTTTGTATTAATGCATTGTACACAATTTTCAAACTTGTGATGATTTAGCATGTCCTTTGTAAGTAATTGAACTTTGAGATTCCAATTCATTATGAAGATGGAGTTCATCTTTTTAAACTTGCTAATGAATGAAAATCATGATCTTGAAGAGATGCTTTGCTTTTTTAAATAACATGAACTGTGCATGATGTTTGTGGGTAACATTTCTAGAAAACCCCCACGAGACTTCACTCGTCCTCTATGGAATTCCTAGAGGTTTAAAAGGCTTATTGCATATGGTAAATGCAATTGTACATCCCACGAAAGATGGATTTATCTTTTGTTTTCTATTTTTCCATTTTCTTTTTAGTTTTGTATTACTAAAGGACTAGCAATATGTAAGTTTGGGGGTGTGTTAAGTGCGAAAATATTCATATTTTTAACCCTTAACTTGCATGTTTTAATCCTTTGGTTTTAGTTAATCAGGTCATTTTAATTCCTTTTTCGTTTTCCATACTTTTGTAGGCTTTTGGAAGAAAATGATGTAAATCTGTAAGATTTGGGTTCAAAGTGAGAAGAAGGGAAAAATGGGAGCCCTTGACACGGCGATCAATCGCAGGTTCCCTGTGATTGAGCGCAGTACCAGAGAAGACACAGCACGAAGCAAGCCAGGAGCGTTCGAGCGTATAACAAAAGATGATCGATTGAAGACCTGTGATTGAGCGCACACCGGCTGCGATCGATCGCACCCGTGCGTAGGAGACACGTCAAAGCTGCGGCCATGATGCTAATATTTCCATATTAGGGTTTTCCAACTCCCAATTGTAATAGGTTTTGAAACCCTGCGAAATTCCTAGGTTTACTAGTTTGTCAAGGACTTCTAAAGCTTATAAATAGACCCTTAAGCCTCTAGAATAGGTATGCTTGGGAAGGAGGAGAATAGGAGCTCTTCAAGTTCAAGTCTCGGGTTTATTCTTTTCCTTTCTTTTATTTTATTTTATGAAGATGTTTAACATCAACTTTATGTGTAGCTAATTTATTTAGTAGGGCTAAATTGAAGCCCTAGTTATGTTTAGTTAATATTTCAATATTGGCGCCTTTGTAATGAGCTTGTTGTGCTATTTAACTTGATTAACACCTGCTTGCATGAATTCCTCATATGTGTGTTCCTGATCAACATATGCATGTGGTATGGACTAGTTAGTTAAATCAATTTGGATGGCCGAGTCCTGGGTTTAATAAAAGTAACAAAAGAATCTACACCACGGTTCTTGGCTTAATCAATATGGGGAACCAGGAGTATACGCCCATGCCCTCGGCCTCATGTGTTTGTCGATTTCCATAGAGTATATGCTTTCCTAAGGAGAAACTTAGTATACACCATGCTAAATCCCTTAGAAAAGAAAAGAGTTAGAGTATACGCCATGCCTAACTCGTTGCTTAGGAAGATCTATAGCTTAAGGAGTATATGCCATGCCCTTAGGTTGACAAACATTAGATATGGATTACATGATCAAAGCATTGTCATATTGTTATATTAGCTGAATATAATTAGTGGTGGATATCAAAACCCTACCTTTTACTATCATCACTTAAAAAATCAATCTTTGTTTTATTTAAGGAATTTATTTTTAAGCAAAATTCAGCAATCCTCGTGGGAATAATCCAGTACTTGCACCATAAACTACTATGTTGACCTTGTGCAGTTGCAGGTAAAACGTACCATTATTTACCTACTAATTTAGGTAAATATTTGGCACAACTGTCGTCGATCACAAGATTCAACTGTCATTTCACTCGATCTTGAAATTGAGCGGATAATTCAACAAAGACCTAGAGACAAAGATTTGAGATGAAGAGAATTCAATAGGGCCAAGACCACTAGAGGCAAATCCACCACCGGTGCGGAGACCGATGAAACAGGCATTCATTCCAGCAAATCTCCATCAACCCTCATGCATAGCATATCAACTGGAGGTGGAAGGCAGTTATTATATTTCTCCTCAAATCCTCGATGCATTGACTCACTTCAGGGGCACAGTTACTGAGGATCCCAACTTGCATCTTAAAGAATTCTTTGATTTATGCAAGTTGTAGCATGTCCAATGAGATGGAGATCTGTTCTTCGAGGCATGGGATCACTTCAATTCAATGCTTCTAAAGTGCCCACATCACAACATCCCTTAAGATGATCAGGTACAAATTTTCTATGAAGGTTTAGATGATAATAACAAATGGATGGTTGACTCAGCTTGTGGAGGAGCACTTATGGAGAAGAGTAGTGAGGAAGCAATGGAACTTTTTGAAACATTAAGTGAGCATTCCCAACTATTCTACTCTAGAGGAAGGTGAGGAGTCAAGAGCAAGGGCATGTATGAAGTGAACTTTAATGGGGGATCTCCAAATCAGATGGCTGCTGTGGAAAATAAGTTAGACATGATTGTTAAGGCCATTACTGCTCAGAAAATCTCACCTCTGCAACAGGACACACCAATCTAGGTATGTGCTATTTGTTCCCAGTTAGATCACACAACTGAGACGTGTCCTTTATCTCCATTTGCAGAGCAAGAAGAGGTGAATTATGTGGGACAAAACAATTACTCCCACAAGAACAATCCGTACTCCAACACTTACAATCCAGGATGGTGCAACCATCCCAATTTCTCTTGGAATAACAATCAAAGACAGTAGAAGGGGCCCCAACAAGCAAGCCAACCAACTCAAGAGTCAAAGTTGAACCAACTGGAGAATATGATACACAACCTGGTGACTTCACAACAGCAATTCACGGCTGATCGAAAATAATTCAATACAAAGACTGATCAAGCCATCCAAATATTGGAAGTGCAAATGGGGCAGATGACAAAGGAGCTGAGTGAAAGGAGGCAGGGAGAATTTTTAGCCTAAACAATACCTAATCCAGGGAGTCACCAGCAGCTGAAAGTAGTCACAATTCTTAGGAATGGCTAAGTCATTGGAACTGAAGAGCCACCTCAAGCATCTCCAGATGAAGCATCAACTTCTAAGGTAAGCAAAACGGAGAAGGAAAATGCACCCCCCTTTCCTCAAAGGTCAGTCAAACCAAAGAAAGAAAAGCAACTTATGGATATTTTTTAGACTTTGAGGAAAGTAGAAATTAATATTGCCTTGTTAGATGCAATTAAACATATTCCTTCTTATGCTAAATTTTTAAAGGATTGTTGCACTACCAAAAGGAGATTTCAGGAGCATGAGACAGTGGCCCTAACAGAAGAGGTAAGGGAAGTTTTGTTGAGAAAATTACCACCCAAGTTAACAGATTCGGGTAGTTTTACCATTCCTTGCAGGATAGGAGACCATCTTTTTGAGCATGCATTGCTAGATCTGGTAGCAGGGGTCAATTTGCTGCCTTACATGGTATATGAAAAGCTGGGTTTGGGGGAGCTTCAACCAACCTCTGTTGCCTTGCAATTGGCGGAAAGAAGCATCAAAAGACCAAGAGGTATACTTGAGGATGTGTTGGTAAAGGTAGGTACATTTATTTTACATGCTAACTTCATTGTGTTTGATGTGAAAGAATCTCCTATGCCATCACCCTTGCCTATCATCTTTGGAAGATCCTTTATGAGAACTGCTGATACTACAATAGGTGTGAAAAAGGGCACAGTAAGTATGAAGGTGAATGGTGAGACAATAGGATTCAAAATATTTTATTCAATGAAGCTACCTCATGATGATTTAGCGTGTTTTGATGCTTGTATGATCCAAGGTGTTAGTGAGCCAGATTTATAGGACCCACAGAAAAATCTGGTAAAGACCCCCCTCACTCAAAAGTTCACAAGTCAAGACACTGGGCTAGTCTATGCAGATGTTACTGAGGACATCAGTCGAGCAAAGCAACCTCTTCGAGCCAGTCCACCATATCGAAGCACCAAAAGAAAGCTCTAGCTGGATGAATAGGACGTTTTGAAATATGAAGCAAATGAGGATAATAAGCTCCACAAGAAAAGACCCAAGGACCATCATCACAGAACATATATCAAGAAGGAGTTCTATGTGGGACCAAAATTGTTGACTTGTGAAGAAAGTCATGTCCCTGCACCACCAAGGGCACTTGAGCCACATTCTGTGGAACTCAAGTGCAGCTTTCCACACTAGTAGCATTGAAGCCCCCAATAGAAGTGTTTGAGCAGCCCAGGAGCTCAAGCGAATCTACTCAGAACAGTGGTACTGAGGCCACTGAAGGCGGTACACTTTTCCATATTTGTCTTCCATCATATCAATTTCTTTACTTTACATGTGTTCTCCCTTATCCTTTGTGTTTCCTTTTTATTTAAGAACATTGTTGTACATTATGCATTAAAAAAAAATAAAAAATTTAACATTCTATTACTACGATCGATCGCAACAAGTATGCGATCGAGCGCAGTAACCGAATTTTGGCTTTAAACATTCAGTTAGCGCAATCGAATGCATCTTGGGTGCGCTCGAGTGCACATCACCCACACACGGATAGCACACCATGTGCGCTCGAGTGCACCATGTGTACGATCGAGCACACTCGGATAGCACACCATGTGACCTATTTTAGGTCACTTTTTCCCCTATTCCCCCTCACACTTTCATTGCACGGTACAACTTCCACCTACAACAAACGCTCCAGCACACATCTACACGGGCAAACCACCACCTCTCCCCACTTCCACCAGCCTTAA